>NC_087070.1:9455656-9477905 GCF_963678635.1 Symsagittifera roscoffensis | reverse complement strand
GGGGAGGAAAAAGAGCCCATTTTTCACCTTGTTCAGGTTTTTGCTGAACAATTTTTTCAAATTTATATTGCTAAACTGTGTTAAACAGTGATTTGTGAGTAAACTTGGCCTTTTTCTATCCTGCAAATTGTGCAGCTAGAACAACCCCCCACTCCGCATCACCACCGGCTTCAATTTGCACCCATCTTCTCCCCCACCACCACCTGCGATTTTTTACGAGTAGTTTTTGTTCACATTGTCCAATTGACATGACCATTAAGTCATTAAACAGAGACAAACAGAATTATTCTTAACATAACATTGTAAGACATGGCGAAGTGGTGTTTGGGGGAATCTGAGACGTAGCATTTCTAATACTCCATGAGATGAAAAAGATCTATGAAAACAATCCTCCTCAACCTCTTCATCTAGTTTTGTACGTCTTGTTATAAGAAACTAAAGCTTAGAGCAAATTCCCTATGTGCGAAAATCCCGTGCCCTATTTGCAGGCAATTAATTCACATTAAGAATTGACAGAACATGATATCTGTAGCATTTGCAATAACTAATGCTCACCAATAAAAAAGAAAATTTGAACATATAATTGCTCGACATCCTCACGTTAGTATATTCCTGTTTGATTTATTATACAGGTATTATGAAAACGTTTTTTTTTCCAGATGAGATCTGTTTTTTTTTTTTTTTTTTTTTAGACGCTTTTTCGAAAAATTCGCTTTCCCAAAAAACTACCCGTCAGATTCTCATAAAAGTGGTACCAATGGATTCAGTAGCGTTTCACCTACCTGCCTGCATAAAATTTAGGGCAATATTTACCCTACCCCACCCCCTACGGTCTTAGAAAAGCTTCACAACCCGTACTTTTTCACTTTTTGCCCATTTTTTCGGAAATTTTCGATTTCCTCAAAAACTACCCGTCCAGATTTATGATTAAGGGTTTAATCGATAGACAGGTTGTAAGAAACTCCATGCACAAGCGGCTGGTCCCTAATTTGCTTAGGGGAAAAGCTATAGACTTAGGAAAAGTCACTTTTTTGATTTTTTTGCCTATTTTTTCGGAAATTATCGATTTCCTCAAAAACTACCCATCCAGATTTGGAATTAAGGGTTTAATTGATAGACCAGGTTGTAGGAAACTCCCCCACACAAGCGGCTGTCCTTGACTGCCTAGGGGAAGAGCTACAGACTTGGGAAAAGTAACTTTTTTGACTTTTTTGGCCTTTTTTCAAACTTTTTCGATTTCTTCAAAAACTACACATCCAGATTTGGGGGTTAAGGGTTTAATCGATAGACCAGGTTGTAGGAAACTCCCCTGCTCAAGCGGCTGGTCCTTAATTTGTCTCGGGGAAGAGCTGTACACTTAGGAAAAGTTTTTTTAAAAGTTTTTTGGCATTGGAACAAAGATTCAATATTCTTATTGTGTGTATTTTTTAAACAATGGAATCCGCTATGCTTACGTTTTCTCGCTTTTGCTTGGTGCTATTGGCTTTGTGTTGATTTTTTTTGTATGGTTCGAAAATAATCAATATTAAAATAATCAAACAGGTCTCTCCAGCTTTCAGCTGGCCCCTAGTGCCATACGTGCAAATAACTGCAAAACTCTATGCCCAATTTGTCATTCACAAGTAAAATTTAGTAATATATGGTGGGTAACTTTTGCTTTTAGAGTTATGCTGTTTTACATTTACCCACAAATTGTTATTTTTATTGCGACCATATAACAGGCAAAAAAGAAAAAATCTCTATTTAACATAATAGAAATTCATGTGAATTTTTTGACAGCATCTTCGAAGTGAAGGAAATACCAATTCAATTAAACACAATGGAGCAAACAAACAATTTCCCGCATTTAAAAAGAACTGCAAACATATCATTAAAACAAAAATAGAATTCCGAATGCCCTATATGCTTTAAGCATTAAAAAATGCATATGAGAGTTCATCGTGAACAGTACCAAAACCAGTTTTTTTACAAAGTTTGCATCCATTGTTACCTTAAACGGAAATCCCAAACAAATTTTTGGATGAACAAATTTCCTTGTCCACTATGTCGACAAGACCTCCATGTTACAAATTGACAAAAACTACATTGCCATCAGTGCAATGATTGTATCTAAAGCTATATATTCCATTTGAAGCTCGAATTTTCTGTTTAGGACAATATCTGATCAGAATCTTCTTTACTTTCCTTCCACAATTGATATCCTCCTTTGTCGTTGATATCATTAAACTTGTCTCAATTTTAATTTTTACTCCAATCCATTTTCAATACCTTTGTGAACACTGTTAAATCGATCCCCAATAAGTGATGAACCTAAAATGATTTTCAAAAACAACAAAAAACAAACCTGTCACGTCAACCTCCTCGTCTTGTTTTTACAGACTGTGACAAAATAATGAAGGAAACCTTCGCTCAATACGTACAAATTCTCAAAGTTGCCGTACACCAGTCTAATCCTTTTTCTTTTCATTACTCACTGTGCGATGTATGCCATGAAAAGACAAAAAAGCAGACAAAGTGATCCCTAAATCAATTACATCACAAATTATCGACACCTAACGAATAATCATCCGATTCGCAAAAGTTGCAGCAAATGATTACGGCCATCAGCAACAAACTGCCCAATCAACAAAATTAAATTTGATTTCTCCGATTCTACGAAATAAAGTTTTTCACAGCAGATTTAATAATTGTTTATTAGGTTTTTACACAATTTTCTCTTCCAAAGAGAAACAATACAAAAACCAGTAGCAGTAAATTCTGTAAGCTTTTGCCGAGCAAACGCTTAAAATATCGCCACAATCAACAGGACGTGGGACGTGGACCAACTAGCAAACGCATTGGAAAATATGAAAATATGCGATAAAAAAACAAACCTAAAAAAGGGCAAAACAGAAAATGCAGAAACAACTAGGGGCAGCTAAAAAAAGATAAAGATCTTAAAAGATTTTGATTTGGACTTAGAGAAGAAACTTCAAAGCTTGTCTAAATAATATCTTTAATTTTTTAAAGCTCATTTTAACCTTAAACATGTGATATGTTGTTTTTATAATGCTTTAAGCAATACCTTATTGAGGTATTGCATTCACAACAGTTCATCTAAGAAAGGGGGTGAGTTGTAGTTTTGGAGATGCTATTTTAGTATAAAAGGCTATTGTTTTAATTGCTTACATAAGCTCCGAGTGGACACTTATCTGGTCTAAACTTTTTCACACTTCAAGGTGAGAATGACTTTTTGAGTTGCAAGTAAACAACTTAACTTGAAACTCTAAAACAAAATACAAATATCCAACGTTTAGACTTAAGAACAATTTTTTTACACTTTCAGTGTTATACGCGTTGTAAGAAGACTAAAATTCAAACTTAAGTTTATCGGATGATCGAGGGAACTGAGCATTTATCGACGACGCCAGTCAGGCGGAGTGTGTCTATCTTTTTGACTTTGAAAACAAATGAATCCCCATCAGCTCGAATTTTAAGGTTATTTAGGCAGGTTGAATATTTATTTTTTTTAGGTTTAACTGGAGTTCTCCCAGTTAAACTAAAGAATGATTTTTCTTAAATAAAATTCAATAAAATGCAAATGTCTGTCTCCTAATTAAACGGAGGATAAGAGATTGAATAGGAGACTAAAATTGGATAAAAAGATAAGAGATTAAAACTGTTTCAATTGAGCCTGCCTGCTTTTGTTAGTGACACTTTTCCGCTCGAATAGACGGTTGGAAAAACTTCATTTTTGTCCTGTTTTACCCTTCTTAAAAAACAACTTAAATTTTATTATAGTTTTTTTCCCTTTTAGCAGAGTCACTCAAAACTTAACATTTTAAGCGAAACAATATCCTAAATTAATTTAAACAATCCGGAACGGTCATGAAGAGCAACCACTCAAGTGTCGGACAAATTCGAAACGGACAGCGAGCATTGGGCAGTGTACCCTTTTCTCGGCAAGCATAGGAAAACATTTTTTCCCCAGCTTCTCTTCACTACTTCCCAGCAGAATATTATAAGACAGAAAAATAATAAAAGCTACATCCCCTCCTATTCCTATGACAAAAAGAACGGTCGTTTAAATGGTCGGGAAAAACTCAAAATAAAATTTGAATTCAAAGTTTCCAGAATATTTGGTAACTTTTTTCACATAATTCGAACAATCCGTTTTTATTCCTGAACTTTCATGGCTTTTAGCAACTGCGGAAGTTGAACATTTCAAACCACACCAACGTGAACATTTTTGTGAACAATTCAATATAACATAATTCATTGGAATAAGTTGGGGTTGAACAGAAAAAATTTTCATTAACTACGGCCAACAAACAAAATTAAGCAAAACCAAAACAAGAGTCAATTTAGTTTAAATACTAGCTCCTAAGGTCAAAAGGTTTTCTTAGTTTTAATTAAAATTTTTTCTAAAAACAGACCCAAAAAATTTGATACTTTATAATTTTAAAACAGACACATAGTTACCCCTGATAAACGTCCTCCGCTCCCGAGTCGAGATGGCATTGCGTAGAGTTGCGCACGGATGTAGCGCTTTTGATGATTGAAGTTTTGCTCAAAAACTAGTGACGGAAAGCTACTTGCACGGTGTCCAAGTAGGAAGTTTTTTGGCGTTAACGCTTCGAAATTGTTAAGATCGGAGGATTTGGTACGAAATCAGCTTTTTGGCCGAGCCAACGAAATTGGCACCATTGTCCTACCAGATGACGGAAGACGTTCCTCGCCGAGCAACGAAGTATTCTATTCCCCTTACAGAGGAACTTGTATACATTGACGGAACAAACTTTAGATGAACGGCAAGTGTCGTCAAACACGTGAATGAGAAGCCCCAGCGTTTCTCTGAGCTTCGTCGAATCGTTACGTGGAACGAGCAGATGTAACCTACTCCACAGTTCGCTAATGACAGTTGTCGGTACTCTAGTCGCTCGGGCGGAAGGTCAGCCAACATTGGCGTAATTACCTTAACTTTTCGTTTTCGGCAGAACACGGAATGGAATGGTGTTTTATTGAGCCAAGGGCAGTAAGGAGCCCCAATACAACGTTCTCTAATTGTATAACAGCACGCAGATAATCAACACTTCGGCGATATTTTTTTGGCGAATAAATGTTAAAAGCATCGTTACGAGTAGATGTCGGCTATCTAAAAAGATGGGATGCTCAACGTTTAGTTCAATAGCGGCGAGACGGCGAGTACGGTCAGCGGAGTAGACTAGACCACAGAGACCGATGAATGGCTAAAAACAAGCTATCAAAAATAACAATAGATGAACAGTTGTGCATAAAATGTGATCTTTTCTAAGTAAACATTATTTCTTAATTTGTCTGTTTATATAATTATCATGTTTATTCTAAAGCCAAATCGACCTTTATGATCTATGATGCTATGATAAAGTTTAGCGGGACCTATAATTTACTAATTGAAACGAAGGGATCTATCAATCGACCAGAACGTTTTTTTTTTACTAAAGAGGTGTTACTTGGGAACCAGTTTTCAATTACTGTGTTCGTTATGAGATGTATGACAGCAGAATGCGTTCTACAAGCTTCCGCCTTTCACTTTTTTCTGGGTCTCGAACTGAGAAATCCCTATTTAAAATGAGTTTTTTGTCTTTAACATTAAAACCCCCTCACCTCACACGCACGCACACAAAAACATACACACACGCACACCGAGAGATAAGAGAGAAAGAGAGCGCGCGAGAGAGAAAGAGAGCGAGAGAGAAATAGAGAGAGTGGGGATAGAGTAATTTTAACCCCCCGTAAGTTAATGTAATATGCACAGTGAAAAAGCGGCTCTTTTCCAGTCCCCCCCCCCACCCCACCTTGCAAAATACCGAGTTTTTTGTTTGTTTTACGTGTTATTACGGCTAAATGCGTGATGTTACGCTGTAAAATATGAAGAATAAATCTGTTCACAGTTAATGATTTGTTCACCACGCCAAATTTCATTGCATTATGACAAGGTTAAATAAACTTTTCAAAGTTGAATTTGAAAGTGGGGTGAGGGGGACTGGAAAAGAGCCGAAAAAGCATGTTCATGTTAAGTTATGCATGGATAAATGGTCAATCCGGCTTTTTTCCAGTTTGTCCACTTTTTACCTTTATGTCGACCAAACCTATTTTGTGAGTTCTCCTAAATCATAATAAAGACCCCATTTCGAGCAAATTTTCTATCCGCAGCCAAAGATTTGAAAAAACAAAAGGCCAAAAAAGACGATTGAAGGCAATTTTTGAAAAACCTCGACTTTTTGGCGCGTGCTCCCCCCTCAAAAATATTATATATTGTCTTCAAAGGCGCCATTAGAAAACTTTTGGATATCTTTTAGAAAAAAATGGATATCTCAAAATAGTACAATCGGGGACCCTTTGGTCAGTAGGGGGCCGAAAACCTGCGTCATGATACGAGGTAAGATATGAAGAGCAAACAGGCTTACAAGACTTAGACTGTTCACCATGCAAAGTTTCATTATAATTTATAAGCGTAAAAGTAAAACGAGTTTTGCCAAAACTGAAATTCAATTGTGGGGGAAGTATAAAAAAGTCATAAATCCCTATCTTCCGATGTTTGCATTACATACATAAAAACAAACTCTTTTGAAAAATGCACACATGACTGAAAGCACATCGGTTGTCTCATAGTCAATTAGGAAGTTGATAAAATTGAGGACATAATGGGCAAGGGTTGGCGGCTACTTTGGAAAAGACTCAATTCTTGTTAATTCCAATGAAGCATGTTCTGTTTTATCTTGTCGTATTGTGTAAGAATCCGGCTAGAAAACCTGTTTCAAAATCAGTAAAATTTTAGCAATTTTAGCATCATTTTTTAAACAACGTGAATATCTACTATTTTTCCATCTAATTTGAAACATTAACATTCTCAGCGAATTAGCTTTGTTTGGCCTTGTACGAAAATCTGTGTTGATGGCAAGATGTCCTTAATTGAACAAACCAGTAATTTCAAGACCTGTTTTGTTTCTTAGAAAACTTAATCAACATTTTGGGATATACTTTGAGCGCGAACATCAAAAAAGATGCGTTAGTTTCCCCGAGCGGGTCGCGATTGGCGGATCGGGATAAAATGTTGTTTTTTCTGTAATTAAGAGTTGAATGCGAGCCAAAGGTAGTTCCCGCTTGGGCTGCTTTCGTCTACAATACTCACTAAAAGTTTTAAGCCACTTACTGTGCTTATTCAAAGCAACAACATCTTTCCAAAGCCAACCACTCCGTTTTGCGTTGGTATAACTTTCCGCTGAAAAGTCTCTTTAACGTTGTCACAATGCAATGAAATTTGGCGTGGTGAACAAATCGACAACTGTGAACAGATTTGTTCTTCATATTGCAAGACATAAAGCAAGCATATAACTCGAAATTTTGAAAAGTGAGAAAAATGGAAAAGAGCCTTAAGTGGAAAAAAACCACTTTGCCCACCAGCGAGCTTTTACAATCAACTTTCTGTTCACCTTGTCCGATGTTACAAAAAATTGCATGCGGACTACTTAGGCCATGAAAAACATATTTGGGTTTTCATACTTAACCTTGTAAAAGTCCCTCGTCATACCATAAATTCAAGTTTAACTTGAGGCGGTGGGGGGGGGGTGATAGAAAAACGGTTTTAATGCAGCACTATCTGTGGCGGGACAGTGTTCGAACCCAACTTCATCGTGACTCATGCTTTGTGCGTGAAGGAGGCTTCTTTTGTGTCTGTTCTCACCGGCCCCTTCCACAAGAAGCGGTTTGGGAAAGAAACGCGAAAAATTATAGTACCCAAAGAAAACGTTTTCGTCTCAACAAGGTGAAGATGTCAAAATTAATGTTTTGAAAGATAATCAGACAGTCAAAAGTATCATAGTAACCAAGGTTACAGTCAGAAGTCCCTTCACCACATATTCCAGTCAAAATCAATAGAATTTTCTAGATAAGAAAATAATAATGATAAAAAAGAGATGATTAGTGTTCCTGTGATTAAAATTTAACTCAATACGGGTTACGTTTCTTCAATAAGAATGTTTTAATTGGCTGGTTTTGGCATCCATTTTTCGGCCTTTTCCTTTTCCCCCCACCAGCAAAATTTTACATGCATATTTTTTGATCACATTGACCGATTGTTATGAAAATTCACATACAGACTGATAAGGTCACGCCAAACATATTTGGTCTTCATATTCAACCTCGTAAAACCACTCGTTAAACTAATATATTGAAGCTCGTGTGAGGTGGGGGGGGGGGGGGGGGGGGGAGGAAAAAGAGCCAATTTTTTACGTTGTTCAGGTTTTTGCTGAACATTTTTTTCAAGTTTTTGATGCTAAACTGTGTTAAACAGTGATTTGTGAGTAAACTTGGCCTTTTTCTATCCTGCAAATTGTGCAGCTAGAACAACCCCCCACTCCGCATCACCACCGGCTTCAATTTGCACCCATCTTCTCCCCGACCACCACCTGCGATTTTTTACGAGTAGTTTTTGTTCACATTGTCCAATTGACATGACCATTAAGTCATCAAACAGAGACAAACAGAATTATTCTTAACATAACATTGTAAGACATGGGGAAGGGATGTTTGGGGGAATCTGAGACGTAGCATTTTCAATACTCCATGAGATGAAAAAGATCTATGAAAACAATCCTCCTCAACCTCCTCATCTAGTTTGTACGTCTTGTTATAAGAAATTAAAGCTTAGAGCATGTTCCCTATGTGCGAAAATCCCGTGCCCTATTTGCAGGCATTTAATTCACATTAAGAATTTGACAGAACATGATTTCTGTAGCATTTGCAATAAACTAATGCTCACCAATAAAAAAGAAAATTTGAACATATAATTGCTCGACATCCTCACGTTAGTATACTCCTGTTTGATTTATTAAACAGGTATTATGAAAACGTTTTTTTTTTCCAGATGAGATCTGGTTTTTTTTTTTTTTTTTTTAGACGCTTTTTGAAAAATTCGTTTTCCCAAAAAACTACCCGTCAGATTCTCATAAAAGTGGTACCAATGGATTCAGTAGCGTTTACCTACCTGCCTGCATGAAATTTAGGGCAATTTTTACCCTACCCCACCCCCTACGGTCTTAGAAAAGCTTCACAACTCGGTACTTTTTTCACTTTTTGCCCATTTTTTCGGAAATTTTCGATTTCCTCAAAAACTACCCGTCCAGATTTGGGATTAAGGGTTTAATCGATAGACCATGTTGTAAAAAACTCCCATGCACAAGCGGCTGATCCCTAATTTGCTTAGGGGAAGAGCTATAGACTTAGGAAAAGTCACTTTTTTTGATTTTTTTGCCTATTTTTTCGGAAATTATCGATTTCCTCAAAAACTACCCATCCAGATTTGGAATTAAGGGTTTAATTGATAGACCAGGTTGTAGGCAACTCCCCCGCACAAGCGGCTGGTCCTTAACTTGCCTAGGGGAAGAGCTATACACTTAGAAATAGTCAATTTTTCGGTTTTTAGGCCATTTTTTCAAACTTTTTCGATTTCTTCATAAACTACCCATCCAGATTTGGGATTAAGGGTTTAATCGATAGACCAGGTTGTAGAAAACACCCCTGCCGAAGCGGCTGGTCCCTAATTTGTCTCAGGGAAGAGTTGTACACCTAGGAAAAGTTTTTTTAAAAGTTTTTTGGCATTGGAACAAAGATTCAATATAATTATTGTGTGTATTTTTTAGACAATGGAATCCGCTATGCTTACGTTTTCTCGCTTTTGCTTGGTGCTATTGGCTTTGTGTTGAGTTTTTTTGTATGGTTCGAAAATAATCAATATTAAAATAATCAAACAGGTCTCTCCAGAGCTTTCAGCTGGCCCCTAGTGCCATAGGTGCAAATAACTGCAAAACTCTATGCCCAATTTGTCATTCACAAGTAAAATTTAGTAATATATGGGGGGTAACTTTTGCTTTTAGAATTATGCTGTTTTAGATTTACCCACAAATTGTTATTTTTATTGCGACCATATAACAGGCAAAAAAGAAAAAATCTCTATTTAACATAATAGAAATTCATGTGAATATTTTGACAGCATCTTCGAAGTGAAGGAAATACCAATTCAATTAAACACAATGGAGCAAACAAACAATTTCCCGCATTTAAAAAGAACTGCAAACATATCATTAAAATAAAAATAGAATTCCGAATGCCCTATATGCTTTAAGCATTAAAAAAATACATATGAGAGTTCATCGTGAACAGTACCAAAACCAGTTTTTTTACAAAGTTTGCATCCATTGTTACCTTAAACGGAAATCCCAATCAAATTTTTGGATGAACAAATTTCCTTGTCCACTATGTCGACAAGACCTCCATGTTACAAATTGACAAAAACTACATTGCCATCAGTGCAATGATTGAATCTAAAGCTATATATTCCATTTGGAGCTCGAATTTTCTGTTCAGGACAATATCAGATCAGAATCTTCTTTACTCTCCTTCCACAATTGATATCCTCCTTTGTCGTTGATATCATTAAACTTGTCTCAATTTTAATTTTTACTCCAATCCATTTTCAATACCTTTCTGAACACTTTTAAATCGATCCCCAATAAGTGATGAACCTAAAATGATTTTCAAAAACAACAAAAAACAAACCTGTCACGTCAACCTCCTCATCTTGTTTTTACAGACTGTGACAAAATAATGAAGGAAATCTTCGCTCAATACGTACAAATTCTCAAAGTTGCCGTACACCAGTCTAAACCTTTTTCTTTTTCATTACTCACTGTGCGATGTATGCCATGAAAAGACAAAAAAGCAGACAAAGTGATCCCTAAATCAATTACATCACAAATAATCGCCACCTAACGAATAATCATCCGATTCGCAAAAAGTTGCAGCAAATGCTTACGGCCATCAGCAACAAACTGCCCCATCAACAAAATGAAATTTGATTTCTCCGATTCTACGAAATAAAATTTTCACAGCAGATTTAATAATTGTTTATTAGGTTTTTACACAATTTTCTCTTCCAAAGAGAAACAATGCAAACCCCAGTAGCAGTAAATTCTGTAGCTTTTGCTGAGCAAACGCTTAAAATATCGCCACAATCAACAGGACGTGGGACGTGGACCAACTAGCAAACTCATTGGAAAATATGAAAATATGCGATAAAAAAAACAAACCTAAAAAAGGGCAAAACAGAAAATGCAGAAACAACTAGGGGCTGCTGAAAAAAGATAAAGATCTTAAAAGATTTTGATTTGGACTTAGAGAAGAAACTTGAAAGCTTGTCTAAATAATATCTTTAATTTTTTAAAGCTCATTTTAACCTTAAACATGTGATATGTTTTTTTTATAATGCTTCAAGCAATACCTTATTGAGGTATTGCATTCACAACAGTTCATCTAAGAAAGGGGGTGAGTTGTAGTTTTGGAGATGCTATTTTAGTATAAAAGGCTATTGTTTTAATTGCTTACATAAGCTCTGAGTGGACACTTATCTGGTCTAAACTTTTTCACACTTCAAGGTGAGAATGACTTTTTGAGTTGCAAGTAAACAACTTAACTTGAAACTCTAAAACAAAATACAAATATCCAACGTTTAGACTTAAGAACAATTTTTTTACCTTTTCAGTGTTATACGCATTGTAAGAAGGCTAAAATTCAAACTTAAGTTTATCGGATGATCGAGGGAACTGAGCATTTATCGACGACGCCAGTCAGGCGGAGTGTGTCTATCTTTTTGACTTTGAAAACAAATGAATCCCCATCAGCTCGAATTTTAAGGTTATTTAGGCAGGTTGAATATTTATTTTTTTTAGGTTTAACTGGAGTTCTCCCAGTTAAACTAAAGAATGATTTTTCTTAAATAAAATTCAATAAAATGCAAATGTCTGTGTCCTAATTAAACGGAGGATAAGATATTGAATAGGAGACTAAAATTGGATAAAAGGATAAGAGATTAAAATTGTTTCAGTTGAGCCTGCCTGCTTTTGTTAGTGACACTTTTCCGCTCAAATAGACGGTTGGAAAAACTTCATTTTTGTCCTGTTTTACCCTTCTTGAAAAACAACTTAAATTTTATTATAGTTTTTTCCCTTTTAGCAGAGTCACTCAAAACTTAACATTTTAAGCGAAACAATATCCTAAATTAATTTAAACAATCCGGAACGGTCATGAAGAGCAACCACTCAAGTGTCGGACAAATTCGAAACGGACAGCGAGCATTGGGCAGTGTACCCTTTTCTCGGCAAGCATAGGAAAACATTTTTCCCCACCTTCTCTTCACTACTTCCCAGCAGAATATTATAAGACAGAAAAATAATAAAAGCTACATCCCCTCCTATTCCTATGACAAAAAGAACGGTCGTTTAAATGGTCGGGAAAAACTCAAAATAAAATTTGAATTCAAAGTTTCCAGAATATTTGGTAACTTTTTTCACATAATTCGAACAATCCATTTTTATTCCTGAACTTTCATGGCTTTTAGCAACTGCGGAAGTTGAACATTTCAAACCACACCAACGTGAACATTTTTGTGAACAATTCAATATACCATAATTCATTGGAATAAGTTGGGGCTGAACAGAAAAAATTTTCATTAACTACGGCCAACAAACAAAGTTAAGCAAAACCAAAACAAGAGTCAATTTAGTTCAAATACTAGCTCCTAAGGTTATAAGGTTTTCTTAGTTTTAATTAAATTTTTTTTCTAAAAACTGACCCAAAAAATTTGATACTTTATAATTTTAAAACAGACACATAGTTACCCCTGATAAACGTCCTCCGCTCCCGAGTCGAGATGGCATTGCGTAGAGTTGCGCTCGGATGTAGCGCTTTTGATGATTGAAGTTTTTCTCAAAAACTAGTGACGGAAAGCTACTTGCACGGTGTCCAAGTAGGAAGTTTTTTGGCGTTAACGCTTCGAGATTGTTAAGATCGGAGGATTTGGTACAAAATCGGCTTTTTGGCCGAGCCAACGAAATTGGCACCATTGTCCTACCAGATGACGGAAGACGTTCCTCGCCGAGCAACGAAGTATTCTATTCCCCTTACAGAGGAACTTGTATACATTGATTCATTAAACAGGTATTATGAAAACGTTTTTTTTTTTTCAGATGAGATCTGGTTTTTTTTGTTTTTTTTTTAGACGCTTCTTCGAAAAATTCGCTTTCCCAAAAAACAACCCGTCAGATTCTCATAAAAATGGTACCAATGGATTCAGTAGCGTTTCACCTACCTGCCTGCATAAAATTTAGGGCAATTTTTACCCTACCCCACCCCCTACGGTCTTAGAAAAGCTTCACAACTCGGTACTTTTTTCACTTTTCGCCCATTTTTTCGGAAATTTTCGATTTCCTCAAAAACTACCCGTCCAGATTTGGGATTAAGGGTTTAATCGATAGACCAGGTTGTAAGAAACTCCCATGCACAAGCGGCTGATCCCTAATTTGCTTAGGGGAAGAGCTATAGACTTAGGAAAAGTCACTTTTTTGATTTTTTTGCCTATTTTTTCGGAAATTATCGATTTCCTCAAAAACTACCCATCCAGATTTGGAATTAAGGGTTTAATTGATAGACCAGGTTGTAGGAAACTCCCCCGCACAAGCGGCTGGTCCTTAACTTGCCTAGGGGAAGAGCTATAAACTTGGGAAAAGTCACTTTTTTGACTTTTTTGGCCTTTTTTCAAATCTTTCCGATTTCCTCAAAAACTACCCATCCAGATTTGGGATTAAGGGTTTAATCGATAGACCAGGTTGTAGAAAACTCCCCTGCCGAAGCGGCTAGTCCCTAATTTGTCTCGGGGAAGAGTTGTACACTTAGGAAAAGTTTTTTTAAAAGTTTTTTGGCATTGGAACAAAGATTCAATATACTTATTGTGTGTATTTTTTAGACAATGGAATCCGCTATGCTTACGTTTTCTCGCTTTTGCTTGGTGCTATTGGCTTTGTGTTGAGTTTTTTTGTATGGTTCGAAAATAATCAATATTAAAATAATCAAACAGGTCTCTCCAGAGCTTTCAGCTGGCCCCTAGTGCCATACGTGCAAATAACTGCAAAACTCTATGCCCAATTTGTCATTCACAAGTAAAATTTAGTAATATATGGGGGGTAACTTTTGCTTTTAGAATTATCTTGTTTTACATTTACCCACAAATTGTTATTTTTATTGCGACCATATAACAGGCAAAAAAGAAAAAATCTCTATTTAACATAATAGAAATTCATGTGAATATTTTGACAGCATTCACAACTTTCGAAGTGAAGGAAATACCAATTCAGTTAAACACAATGGAGCAAACAAACAATTTCCCGCATTTAAAAAGAACTGCAAACATATCATTAAAGCAAAAATAGAATTCCGAATGCCCTATATGCTTTAAGCATTAAAAAAATGCATATGAGAGTTCATCGTGAACAGTACCAAAACCAGTTTTTTTACAAAGTTTGCATCCATTGTTACCTTAAACGGAAAGCCCAATCAAATTTTTGGATGAAAAAATTTCCTTGTCCACTATGTCGACAAGACCTCCATGTTACAAATTGACAAAAACTACATTGCCATCAGTGCAATGATTGAATCTAAAGCTATATATTCCATTCCAAGCTCGAATTTTCTGTTTAGGACAATATCTGATCAGAATCTTCTTTACTCTCCTTCCACAATTGATATCCTCCTTTGTCGTTGATATCATTAAACTTGTCTCAATTTTAATTTTTACTCCAATCCATTTTCAATACCTTTCTGAACACTGTTAAATCGATCCCCAATAAGTGATGAACAAAGACAAAAAAGCAGACAAAGTGATCCCTAAATCAATTACATCACAAATTATCGACACCTAACGAATAATCATCCGATTCGCAAAAAGTTGCAGCAAATGCTTACCGCCATCAGCAACAAACTGCCCCATCAACAAAATGAAATTTGAGTGGTAGTTTTGGAGATGCTATTTTAGTATAAAAGGCTATTGTTTTAATTGCTTACAATAAGCTCCGAGTGGACACTTATCTGGTCTAAACTTTTCACACTTCAAGGTGAGAATGACTTTTTGAGTTGCAAGAAAACAACTTAACTTGAAACTCTAAAACAAAATACAAATATCCAACGTTTAGACTTAAGAACAATTTTTTTACACTTTCAGTGTTATACGCGTTGTAAGAAGGCTAAAATTCAAACTTAAGTTTATCGGATGATCGAGGGAACTGAGCATTAATCGACGACGCCAGTCAGGCGGAGTGTGTCTATCTTTTTGACTTTGAAAACAAATGAATCCCCATCAGCTCGAATTTTAAGGTTATTTAGGCAGGTTGAATATTTATTTTTTTTAGGTTTAACTGGAGTTCTCCCAGTTAAACTAAAGAATGATTTTTCTTAAATAAAATTCAATAAAATGCAAATGTCTGTCTCCTAATTAAACGGAGGATAAGAGATTGAATAGGAGACTAAAATTGGATAAAATGATAAGAGATTAAAATTGTTTCAGTTGAGCCTGCTTGCTTTTGTTAGTGACACTTTTCCGCTCAAATAGACGGTTGGAAAAACTTCATTTTTGTCCTGTTTTACCCTTCTTAAAAAACAACTTAAATTTTATTATAGTTTTTTTCCCTTTTAGCAGAGTCACTCAAAACTTAAACACTTTAAGCGAAACAATATCCTAAATTAATTTAAACAATCCGGAACGGTCATGAAGAGCAACCACTCAAGTGTCGGACAAATTCGAAACGGACAGCGAGCATTGGGCAGTGTACCCTTTTCTCGGCAAGCATAGGAAAACATTTTTCCCCACCATCTCTTCACTACTTCCCAGCAGAATATTATAAGACAGAAAAATAGTAAAAGCTACATCCCCTCCTATTCCTATGACAAAAAGAACGGTCGTTTAAATGGTCGGGAAAAACTCAAAATAAAATTTGAATTCAAAGTTTCCAGAATATTTGGTAACTTTTTTCACATAATTCGAACAATCCGTTTTTATTCCTGAACTTTCATGGCTTTTAGCAACTGCGGAAGTTGAACATTTCAAACCACACCAACGTGAACATTTTTGTGAACAATTCAATGTACCATAATTCATTGGAATAAGGTGGAGCTGAACAGAAAAAATTTTCATTAACTACGGCCAACAAACAAAGTTAAGCAAAACCAAAACAAGAGTCAATTTAGTTTAAATACTAGCTCCTAAGGTTATAAGGTTTTCTTAGTTTTAATTAAAATTTTTTCTAAAAACTGACCCAAAAAATTTGATACTTTATAATTTTAAAACAGACACATAGTTACCCCTGATAAACGTCCTCCGCTCCCGAGTCGAGATGGCATTGCGTAGAATTGCGCTCGGATGTAGCGCGTTTGATGATTGAAGTTTTGCTCAAAAACTAGTGACGGAAAGCTACTTGCACGGTGTCCAAGTAGGAAGTTTTTTGGCGTTAACGCTTCGAGATTGTTAAGATCGGAGGATTTGGTACGAAATAAGCTTTTTGGCCGAGCCAACGAAATTGGTACCATTGTCCTACCAGATGACGGAAGACGTTCCTCGCCGAGCAACGAAGTATTCTATTCCCATTACACAGGAACTTGTATACATTGACGGAACAAACTCTAGATGAACGGCAAGTGTCGTCAAACACGTGAATGAGAAGCCCCAGCGTTTCTCTGAGCTTCGTCGAATCGTTACGTGGAACGAGCAGATGTAACCTACTCCACAGTTCGCTAATGGCAGTTGTCGGTAACCTAGTCGCTCGGGCGGAAGGTCAGCCAACATTGGCGTAATTACCTTAACTTTTCGTTTTCGGCAGAACACGGAATGGAATGGTGTTTTATTGAACGAACGGCAGTAAGGAGCCCCAATACAACGTTCTCTAATTGTATAACAGCACGCAGATAATCAACACTTTGGCGATATTTTTTGGTGAATAAATGTTAAAAGCATCGTTACGAGTAGATGTCGGCTATCTAAAATGATGGGATGCTCAACGTTTAGTTCAATAGCGGCGAGACGGCGAGTACGGTCAGCGGAGTAGACTAGACCACAGAGACCGATGAACGGCTAAAAACAAGCTATCAAAAATAACAATAGATGAACAGTTGTGCATAAAATGTGATCTTTTCTAAGTAAACATTATTTCTTAATTTGTCTGTTTATATAAATATCATGTTTATTCTAAAGCCAAATCGACCTTTATGATCTATGATACTATGATAAAGTTAAGCGGGACCTATAATTTACTAATTGAAACGAAGGGATCTATCAATCGACCCCAACGTTTTTTTTTTACTAAAGAGGTGTTACTTGGGAACCAGTTTTCAATTACTGTGTTCGTTATGAGATGTATGACAGCAGTATGCGTTCTACAAGCTTCCGCCTTTCACTTTTTTCTGGGTCTCGAACTGAGAAATCCCTATTTAAATTGTGTTTTTTGTCTTTAGCATTCAAACCCCCTCACCTCACACGCACGCATACACAAACATACACACGCACACCGAGAGATAAGAGAGAAAGAGAGCGCGCGAGAGAGAAAGAGAGCGAGAGAGAAATAGAGAGAGGGGGGATAGAGTATTTTTAACCCCCCGTAAGTTAATGTAATACGCACAGTGAAAAAGCGGCTCTTTTCCAGTCCCCCCACCTTGCAAAATACCGAGTTTTATATTTGTTTTACGTGTTATTACGGCTAAATGCGTGATGTTACGCTGTAAAGTATGAAGAACAAATCTGTTCACAGTTAATGATTTGTTCACCACGCCAAATTTCATTGCATTATGACAAGGTTAAATAAGCTTTTCAAAGTTGAATTTGAAAGTGGGGTGAGAAGGACTGGAAAAGAGCCGAAAAAGCATGTTCATGTTAAGTTATGCATGGATAAATGGTCAATCCGGCTTTTTTCCAGTTTGTCCACTTTTTACCTTTATGTCGACCAAACTGATTTTGTGAGTTCTCCTAAATCATAATAAAGACTCCATTTCCAGCAAATTTTCTATCCGCAGCCAAAGATTTGAAGAAACAAAAGGCCAAAAAAGACGATTGAAGGCAATTTTTGACTTTTTGGCGCGTGCTCCCCCCTCAAAAAAATTATATATTGTCTTCAAAGGCGCCATTAGAAAACTTTTAGGGCCAAAACCAAGTATGGATATCTCAAAATAGTACAATCGGGGACCCTTTGGTCAGTAGGGGGCCGAAAACCTGCGTCATGATACGAGGTAAGATATGAAGAGCAAACAGGCTTACAAGACTTAGATTGTTCACCATGCAAAGTTTCATTATAATTTATAAGCGTAAAAGTAAAACGAGTTCTGCCAAAACTGAAATTTAATTGTGGGGGAAGTATTAGATAGTCATAAATCCCTATCTTCCGATGTTTGTCATACATACATAAAAACAAACTCTTTTGAAAAATGCACACATGACTGAAAGCACATCGGTTGTCTCAAAGTCAATTAGGAAGTTGATAAAATTGAGGACATAATGGACATTTTGCGTTGGTATAGCTTTCCGCTCGTTTATATTGCAATCAATTGTGGAAAGAGAGAGAAGGTATACTAGAGCTATTGGGTCTACCAAATGATGATAAGAGATCAACACCTGACACATATTGGTCTTGCACTTACTGATATTATGAGCTTTCAGTGATTATTCTACTAATCAGTAATTTGTTTCGAGAAGTTCTGTAGTGAGATTCTTATTACCTATCAAAGCGTAGAATTATTTCTTACAACACCCAACAAGTCGTACACAGAAAAGATCTTAATGCTGGGCTGCAGGAGAGTCAAAATGAGATATACATTTTTTGCCAGCTTCACGACTGTTTAAATATTGAGAGTTTTTTCTCGGCTCCTATTTAGTTTGTGCCGTTGTCGGCCAAATGACCGACGGAGAGCCCCGACGAGCAACAAGGTTCCCGGTACACTTGAACTCGTATCTATGGATGAGACAATCTGAAATCATATAGCACTGGGGGTTATACATACAGGCAAGAAGCACCTTTGCTTCTCAGAACTACTGATTGATTGAGAATGTTGTTTCACTGATTGAAACCGATATGACTCAAATACTGATTGAAACCGATTTCTAAAACTTTTCTTGCGAGTTGTATGTTTGTTAAAAGTTCACAGAAGTTTCCCGTACAACAGCTCACCACTATGAGAGCAATTGACTTAGGAGCTATGCACTTTTCGATTGACTATACATAAGAGCTTGTATTCTTTGACGAAACAATCTCAATACATTTAGTCCTTTTGGTCAAACATGTAAATAAAAAGCACCACCAAATTTCTGAACTACTGAGAAGAGTCCAAAAAAATGTACACCGCAACTCGTAAAGAGGATAACAGCTGATAATCAAGATGTTTGTCTTGAAGCTCTGCCCTCATGGTGTGATAATTTTTGTGTTATGCTTTGTACAGATGAGGCAGTGATCATTACCAGTCTTCAACAAGGCGCGATAAATAGGAATCGCAACGCCTAATGGATTGTAGATGTCGACTAGGAAAGTTTCTGACAAAAATTGTCACAAATATACACCTGGCAACAAAAACAAAAAAAATCGGTTTTTCATTGTCATTTTCCGTTAAAGCGAGGTCAATGCGTCCAAAAGAGACCAACGCTACTAGTAAATGGTGCGTATTGTGCGACACGGCATGACTTTTCTATGGCATTATTTCAGAACACTAGGGAGGAGTCAGCCTCAATTGACTCTAAGTGTGATAGAAAAAAAATTTTTTTGTTTGCTGTTTCCAATTTAGCAGAATATATTTTTTCATTGCTTTGGCACAGTAGAAACTGAATTTCGACTCAAATTTAGCATAAACGCAACCACGTAGTTTCGAGGTGTACTCTCATCCTTTTTGCCACGAACCTAGGTTGCTTACCGTCCCTTTTCAAACATAGGAGAACAGCAGTAATATCAGTCTCATTGAAAGTTTTTGACAAAACAATCGTTAAATTTTTGATGATGTCTTCTTTCAAGCACATAGCAAAAGCGCGGCTTGCAATGCAATCTTTGGTAAAGGAAGCGTTTTCAGGGGAGCAAGTTTTTTTTGCAAATATCAACGTCAGTTGAGTTTGGCATGAACGTTTTACACAGGCACGAAGAACAAATGCAGCACAAAAACTTTTTTCTGAGGTATATTTAAAAAGTGTATTTGAAGACTTTCAGCGGTTGCGTTGAAATTTATCCTCATCTGCTTCATTTTTGAGCTCGTGATTGATCACCTCGTTACTGAGCGCTTACTATCTCAGCAAATACCACGGCTTTTACCAGGGTGTCATCATAATGAACTCATCTGAGACTGATGTATCTCCACTATTAAATTTTTTTTTTTCATTTTTTCGTCGGTTTTGAACAAGTTTTTTTTCGTAAACCTTACATTATTTACATTTACAAATGTAAAGGAAACCGGTAAGTATCGGCATTGGGGCCACGACGGATGAAGTATTCGGATCGACCTGATCATCAAATTACTCTTTGGGCTTTGGGTTTACGGACAGCTGCTGAATGATAATTGATCTGTAAAGTTGGTATGTTGACGACATCGGTACCGATCTCAAATTCATATATGACAAAAGCGTTGGTTTCGAACATATTTTTGATTCAGTTGAAGTTATAATTTTTTCATCTGATATTGTTTTGATCTTACATTCGTCGTTGTGTTAGGCCATTTGCGTGAAGTCCAATTTTTTACCAGAGATATCCAAAAAAAACTCAGGAGTGACCAGTTGCTAAGTCACACAATGTTAGGCACTCACCATAATGGAAATCAGTAGAAATATAAGCTTGATTTTGGGCAGTAGCTGTTTTGCTTTTTAAGTTTTTTTTATAGGTCGTTAATTTTTGCGTAATTAGCATCCACTGGAATGGGGTTAGTCGAATTTTCTTGCAGTAATTTTAGAAAAAGTTTCTTGCAGTAAATTTTTGTTCTAAAAATTTTTTTGTTTCCTTTTCTCGGGTCAGTATTAGCCTTTGCTTGATCGAAATTATTTTAACGCGTTTTTAAATATACCTCAGAAAAAAAATTTTGTGCAGCATTTGTTTTTCGTGCCTGTGTAAAACACTCATGCAAAGGCTAATACTGGTGATGCGAGTTTTGGGTAGGTGTCAGAATTATTGCAACAGAAAGGTGTCAAAATTATTGAATTATTGCAAAATTATTGCAACCTCAGTGATTTCAGCCATCGTGTTCAATTCAACCTCTGAAACATGCTATGTTTACTCAGTGACCCTCCCAAGGTCTTCATTTTAATTATCCCGTCCACATTGAATTAACTCTTCTACTCCAAGGATGCAATGTAAAAAATTTATCTCTATCAGCTTCTGCTCTACCTCCCAATACATGAATTTTCCTCCCAACGTTTAACAAGATGACCCATTCTTATTTCCAGGGGTTGGGCTGGAAAATACGCCACTTTCCGGTGTTAATCCAGGGATTTTCCATGCAATTTTAGGGTCAAGACGCGCAAAGGTCAACATGAGGTCACCCAGGGGTCAACCGGGGTCAAACTTCCAAATTTGGGATCAGAATCTTATGGGGTTTTAACTACCAAGTTCCATTCATATCCCATTAATACTTCACAAGTTATACCATTTCTAAGGTCCATTATCACTTTTTCCGGAAAAAGACTATTAAAACCGGAAGGAAACGCCGGAGGGTTTTCACTCACAGGGGTTTTTTTTCGGGGTTCGTATCTTGTGTCCATTGCCGCATTAAAATCATCATGCCACCCTTCATCAATTCGCGTAAATTGCCTATTTCCGGACTAGAGTATGTTTTTTCAAGTGCTAATAGCTTCCGATCCAAACGCCAGATTTGGTTCAAATCATAATACAAGATGTATCTTGCCACTTCCTATCATCTCTCCAAGTTTCAGCCCTCGGTGACCTTTGGAGGCGAGAAACGACTTGCGGAAGCTACGGTTGGGTTCGTTTAATTAGGGTATAAAATCGGAAGCGGGGTTCCTATGGCTCTCGGGTTCCAAAGTTAAGCTTTTCTCAACTAGGTCTACAACATATTAAAACTTGAGAAAAACACCACCGCTAATTGCCGAGTTCTGATAGGTCCTTTACACTTCCGGGTATAGTTATCACTTGCCCCCAAGGGTCTGAAGGGTCCCGTTTTTCGTATGCCCGGGTCAAATCATCTCTAGTACCCCTCCTCTGAGAGTTTCATAACAATATTTTTCTTAGTTCCGAATCGGGGACAGAATCTTTCATTTTCTGTCCTAGGAAAGACGCTATCTTCGATGAATGAACTATTTTGAACTCTACCATTTGTTTGCTCTACTACTTAACTTAATGACGAATCAATCTTACGCTCAGGTTACCATAGCTTGTAT
>NC_087070.1:9433978-9455456 GCF_963678635.1 Symsagittifera roscoffensis | reverse complement strand
TCTTGAAAAACATGATCTTTGGAAATTTTTTGACAAAATATTCTACAGAAACATGCCAAATTGACCTTGTTTTCCGACCGTACAAAAGATGAATTTTAATTTTTTTAGTAAACTGACCTACTCCTTTTTTCGTAAATGCAAGAAAGGTTCTATAGCAATCATTGAAAACCAAAAGAGTAGCCTTGTAACGATACTATGCTGAAAAACTGCGGAGTGAATCGAACCCCCAGCAAACAGCAAAAAAAATGCTTAAAAATTAGTCTTTTAGCAGAAAACAAAATCAATTTTTGGGCCAAAAAAATGTAAATTCTTTATAATGATA
The DNA here is from genome assembly GCF_963678635.1 of Symsagittifera roscoffensis. Classification (NCBI taxonomy): domain Eukaryota; kingdom Metazoa; phylum Xenacoelomorpha; order Acoela; family Convolutidae; genus Symsagittifera; species Symsagittifera roscoffensis. Next base: position 9,455,134 of record NC_087070.1, on the reverse strand, counting down.
CTCTGATAAGTTTTGGGCAAGAGCAATGAGTTACTCAGGATGGGACACAATTATACAATTATGATGTTGTACGCTTTTCTCCAAAAAGATAATAAGTTTTAGCATAAAAACGGTTTTTCGGCAACAAAAACGTGATTTCTTAAACTTACAACCCCTGAGTTTTCCCATAAGATCAATCTGGCAAAAAAATGGATCACTATCAAAATTGTACCGAAAATTGTATGGATCCGTCTAATTTTTCCCTTTTCAGATGTTTTTTGAACTGATCCATGTCGTTTTTGCTTAAATTAGCTTTAGTCAAATTTCATCGCATCCGGTAGCTAATACAGTAATCATGAAAACAAGTGTTTATATGGCAGTTGGAATGGTTAAATCAAATCAACCTCATATATAGTTCAATCAATATTGCTTGCGTTATGGTGTTTTTAAGAGTTGTTAGGCTTTGTACTGCTAATCCAATACAGTTTCCGTGCGTAAGTTAAAATTCAATTAATTTGTTTTTCAGTTAGTAAATTTGTGTTCGAATTTTCCAACCCTAACTTTTCACATTTGTGCAATTTAAAATGAAGTTTCTTGTTGTAGTTTGTAATCAAACAAGTATACTCTGTAAAGAGTCCCTGTAAATTTACCAAATCCCTTGAGAAAAAGGCACTTAGAGCTCTAAAAATGTTTAGTACTACCCTCATGATTTCACTTCTTTCACGACTGATATCAAATACTGCCCCTATGATTTGAATTCAGTCTGTCGTCTCATACCAAATACTGCCTTCAAGATTTGAATTTACTCTCCACCAACTAGATCAGTATTTGGGACTGATGGAATTCTAAATACTGTCTTAATTCTTTGACATGATGTGCCGTGTGTTTCCAAACACTCTGAACCAATTAACTCCAAATAATGAAATTATTCTGTGTTGAGTTTCCAAAATTATGATCTCACAAATTGCCTGCTAGGATCTGTATCCTAAATACTAAACGGTGAAATCCACCGATTTGGTTAACCAGTGTTGTAAGACTTGTTCATCGATTCCGCTGCTCTTGTTTTTGATTTTTCATAAGCAAGTTCAGTAATGAACAAAATTCGGAATCAACTTACAGTTTGCGGAATTCGCTTACATTTGTGAATTCTGCTTAAAAAGTTTTGCGGATTCCACTAAACTTTGCGGATTCCACTTAACTTTGCGGATTCCACTTTCATCTCCGGATTCCTCTTGCTCTTGCCGAATCCAGATCATATTTGTGAAAACTAGCTACATTTGTTTTTTGCGGAATCCACGAGGAATCCACGGAAACAACTCAAATTCCACTTAAGGATTAGTCTGGGAAATCCAGGAATATACAGACACAAAACTTAAAGCCTATCCAGTGCAAAGTATGGCCTCGTATGAGTACTAAAACGGTTTTGGTTCAGTGAGAAAACTTATATGATCATAATTCACACTCTGTGTAACTTTCTAAGCTTGTTCAGGATGTTTTCACAAATTTACTTCAGTTTTTTTGATCTCACTCGCTTTTAACTGCTTCCAATTGCAATTGAAAGAACTGTTTTTCTGACTTTGGAGTATTATAATCTAAGTAAATAATTGAGTAGCAATGAGGAGGGCTTGTTTAAACTGTTGCCAAAATGATGTTTTTGTCACTTGGAGTAAAATCCTTGTAAAGCTGAAATTTTGAAGTGAAGCTAAAAGTGTTCTAGTTCTAAGTTTTTGTTTAGAAAAAAAAGCTAAGCATAAAATCTCGTACGCAATAGTTTTAGAAATACGATTAAGGGCAAGTTTAATAATTCGTCTTTGCACGGATTTAAATGATTATAGTTTTATGAACAGCATTTTTCCAAGAAAACCAAAAATTTCAGTTTTTTCCGTGATGCTTAGTTTCTACCTTCTGTGTTTACGTCCTTTTATGTGCTAGCGCATTGTTAAGCAAGAAACTGATAAGTTTATACAACTTTATGGTTGTCAGTGAAATCCATAAGAGTGAAGAGAAAGGCTTTGTTGCGGATTCGAGAACATAAAAACCTTTCTTTTTGGAGTCTGCTCTTTAGTTAAAAGATGAGTGATTGCGGCATTGGTAGGCGACTTGCAACTCTCTTTGATGTAGAATTCACCAACTTGTTTTTCATGGAGCCAATAGATAGCTAACCCCTAAATTAGCATGTTGGAAGTATTTTGATACACCTTTTGCGCAAATTAATGGAGCCTAAACAGCTCAGTGATTTTCAAATTTCACGTTTTTAATATGGTTCTTAAACAGTGAATTTCTTGTGGAAGTAACTCGCAACTAGTCTCAGAATTCGCTTTCAAAAATTATACTGAGTGCAGTTGCCGTTATATTGGAGCAAGTTTTGGGTTTTAACAGAATTTCTCAGTTAAAACTCAATAAAAAATGTCAGAACACTTACTGAAATTTGTAGATAAATTCAAATCTGAACACCGTAAATACATACAAAATCCATATCTGTATCAGTCCTAAGGCATGTCGATGTGTCTTTTTTCCCTGCACATCCCGGGTCGAGGTCCCAGACTCATATCCAGACTATCGCGACCGATGCGGAGAAGGCGCGACCAAAATTTTGCGACTCATATTTGGTATGTCCAGACTCTCGTGACCAAGAGTTGCCATTTTCAGACTTTAGCGACCAAAAACTAAGGCTTGATTTTAGCGACCGATGCAGATACGGCGCGACCCTGTGGCTCAGGAAACGGCGTGATCGGCGCGACCAAACTTAGTCATTTCCAGACTTTCCAGACCTAGATGGAGACGGTGCGACTTTCCAGACCAACATGGAGACGGTGCGACTTTAAAAAAAGTTTTTCAGAGCTTTCTCGACCGAGGTGGAGACGGCGCGACTTTCGCGACCAAGGTGAATTCGGCGCGACTCAGGAAACGGCGCGACCAATAAGTGCACTTTCAAGACTTTCGCGACCAAGGCGGAGACGGCGCGACTTTCCAGACCAACATGGAGACGGCGCGACTTATTAAAAAGATTTTCAGAGCTTTCTCGACCGAGGTGGAGACGGCGCGACTTTCGCGACATAGATGGATACAGCGCGACCTAGGAAACGGCGCGACCAGCTTTGCCAGCGCGACCAATAAGTGCCTATTCAAGAAGACTTCGCGACCAAGGCGGAGACGGCGCGACTTTTCAGACCATGGCGGAGACGGCACGACTTTCCACACCGAGACGGCGACGGCACGACTAAGAAAGAATTTTTTGCGACCGTGGTGGATGCGGTGCGACTTTAGCAATCAGAACGTAGACAGCCCAGACCACGGTGCCACCGGCGCGACTTTCCAGAACAAGGCGGAGACGGCGCAACTTTCCAGACCGAGGCGGAGACGGCGCGACCAAGAATCAATTCCTCGTGACCAAGACGGAGACGGCGCGACTTTTTAGACCATGGCGGAGACGGCACGACTTTCCAGACCTAGACGGCGACGGCACGACTAAGAAAGAATTCTTTGCGAGCGCGGTGGATGCGGTGCGACTTTAGCAATCAGAACGTAGACAGCCCAGACCACGGTGCCACCGGCGCGACTTTAAGAACATGGCGGAGACGACGTGACTATCCGGACCGAGGCGGAGATGGCGCGACCAAGAATCAATTCCTCGGAACCAAGGCTGAGACGACGCGACTTTCCAGGCCAAAGCGGAGACGTTATGCCCAGACTTTTGCGGCTCACAGCGCGATTCATATTCAAAATTTCCAGACTCAAACTCTCGGCGCGACTATGCAATTTGGGTCTAAATCCGGATGTGTTGCGACCCTTAAAGTCTGGACATGAGTAAGAGTGGACCAGACATGTTCATGTCTCAAATTACATGATCAGACCTGAAGGCGACATGATCATACTTGACTTTACATGATCATACCTGCACTAGACATGCTCATGCATGAAATTACATGATCAGACAAATCATGATGGTAGTGTAAGACCGGGACAATTCGTGAGTCAACTGAAGCAAGCTTCGGTGTTAACTGGATAAGCAAAAATCAGTTTAGTATTGGTGCCAGGCAATGCCCAGCATGCCAGGTATTAAACTGACAAGAACAGATGAAAAAGTTAATTCCTCAGAACCAAAATTCGCTAACACAGGTGAGTTTAAAGGAACAATGAAAACAGTAAAAATAAAGTTTTGAAATCATAGCAAGCATGAAAGTCTTAGTTTATATTGAAACTGATCAACATTTGAGATGTTTGAGGATGTTTGAGATCGTTTGAAGATTTGATTTTGTAGGTCACAGTCTTATAAGTTTGGGCGTTTCCGATGATGTGTCCAACTGCAACGTTCAGTGCATGGTGGACAATTTGGTTTGCCAATTTCCTCACAAGGGTGTTGCTTTGTCTTCTTGAGTTGAGCAGTTGTTCGAGAAAGGTTCATGTGCATCGTCGAACACTTCCTAGGGCTCCAAGTTGAACAGTATGGACAGAAGTTTCGTGGCCGTAAATCTTGAAGGCACAACTCAGTGCCTCATTTTTGGTTGCCATGTCAGTGTCGCGCTGTTCTTGGGTTTCTGTGGCCTCTGCTGAAATTTTGATATTGAGGATGAGGGTTGTCTGGATTTCATTATTTTGGACAATTAGGTCGGGCTGCAGATTCCCAAATCGTTACTCTTTGATGATTGTATAATGAGCAGGAATACTTGATTTAATGAGATTCCACGCCTGATCGTGTCTGTTTATCACTGGCTTACGGTTCACTGGACGATTATTGATCACAGGATTGAGTGTATCTTGAGTCAATTGGCAGCGGGCGCAGGTCGAGTTTTCTTTTCTACACCACGTGATTGCTCCGCGTAGAGCGGTGAGGTACAGCCTTGCACCATGAATGAACCGCAAATCATAGAATTTGGTGTAGAAACTATATTTCGCCTTAGTCGCAATATGCAATGATCCGAGGAACTTCCAGCAACAACCTTGGTCTCGGGCCTCTAATAGTTTAGAAAAAAAGTTTTTGTTTAGAATAAGCATAAAATCTCGTACGCATAAAATCTCGTACGCAATAGTTTTAGAAATACGATTAAGGGCAAGTTTAATAATTCGTCTTTGCACGGATTTAAATGATTATAGTTTTATGAACAGCATTTTTCCAAGAAAACCAAAAATTTCAGTTTTTTCCGTGATGCTTAGTTTCTACCTTCTGTGTTTACGTCCTTTTATGTGCTAGCGCATTGTTAAGCAAGAAACTGATAAGTTTATACAACTTTATGGTTGTCAGTGAAATCCATAAGAGTGAAGAGAAAGGCTTTGTTGCGGATTCGAGAACATAAAAACCTTTCTTTTTGGAGTCTGCTCTTTAGTTAAAAGATGAGTGATTGCGGCATTGGTAGGCGACTTGCAACTCTCTTTGATGTAGAATTCACCAACTTGTTTTTCATGGAGCCAATAGATAGCTAACCCCTAAATTAGCATGTTGGAAGTATATTGATACACCTTTTGCGCAAATTAATGGAGCCTAAACAGCTCAGTGATTTTCAAATTTCACGTTTTTAATATGGTTCTTAAACAGTGAATTTCTTTTGGAAGTAACTCGCAACTAGTCTCAGAATTCGCTTTCAAAAATTATACTGAGTGCAGTTGCCGTTATATTGGAGCAAGTTGTGGGTTTTAACAGAATTTCTCAGTTAAAACTCAATAAAAAATGTCAGAACACTTACTGAAATTTCTAGATAAATTCAAATCTGAACACCGTAAATACATACAAAATCCATATCTGTATCAGTCCTAAGGCATGTCGATGTGTCTTTTTCCCCTGCACATCCCGGGTCGAGATCCCAGACTCATATCCAGACTATCGCGACCGATGCGGAGAAGGCGCGACCAAAATTTTGCGACTCATATTTGGTATGTCCAGACTCTCGTGACTAAGAGTTGCCATTTTCAGACTTTAGCGACCAAAAACTAAGGCTTGATTTTAGCGACCGATGCAGATACGGCGCGACCCTGTGGCTCAGGAAACGGCGTGATCGGCGCGACCAAACTTAGTCATTTCCAGACTTTCCAGACCTAGATGGAGACGGTGCGACTTTCCAGACCAACATGGAGACGGTGCGACTTTAAAAAAAGTTTTTCAGAGCTTTCTCGACCGAGGTGGAGACGGCGCGACTTTCGCGACCAAGGTGAATTCGGCGCGACTCAGGAAATGGCGCGACCAATAAGTGCACTTTCAAGACTTTCGCGACCAAGGCGGAGACGGCGCGACTTTCCAGACCAACATGGAGACGGCGCGACTTATTAAAAAGATTTTCAGAGCTTTCTCGACCGAGGTGGAGACGGCGCGACTTTCGCGACATAGATGGATACAGCGCGACCTAGGAAACGGCGCGACCAGCTTGGCCAGCGCGACCAATAAGTGCCTATTCAAGAAGACTTCGCGACCAAGGCGCAGACGGCGCGACTTTTCAGACCATGGCGGAGACGGCACGACTTTCCACACCGAGACGGCGACGGCACGACTAAAAAAGAATTTTTTGCGACCGTGGTGGATGCGGTGCGACTTTAGCAATCAGAACGTAGACAGCCCAGACCACGGTGCCACCGGCGCGACTTTCCAGAACAAGGCGGAGACGGCGCAGTTAGTTTTATGAACAGCATTTTTCCAAGAAAACCAAAAATTTCAGTTTTTTCCGTGATGCTTAGTTTCTACCTTCTGTGTTTACGTCCTTTTATGTGCTAGCGCATTGTTAAGCAAGAAACTGATAAGTTTATACAACTTTATGGTTGTCAGTGAAATCCATAAGAGTGAAGAGAAAGGCTTTGTTGCGGATTCGAGAACATAAAAACCTTTCTTTTTGGAGTCTGCTCTTTAGTTAAAAGATGAGTGATTGCGGCATTGGTAGGCGACTTGCAACTCTCTTTGATGTAGAATTCACCAACTTGTTTTTCATGGAGCCAATAGATAGCTAACCCCTAAATTAGCATGTTGGAAGTATATTGATACACCTTTTGCGCAAATTAATGGAGCCTAAACAGCTCAGTGATTTTCAAATTTCACGTTTTTAATATGGTTCTTAAACAGTGAATTTCTTTTGGAAGTAACTCGCAACTAGTCTCAGAATTCGCTTTCAAAAATTATACTGAGTGCAGTTGCCGTTATATTGGAGCAAGTTGTGGGTTTTAACAGAATTTCTCAGTTAAAACTCAATAAAAAATGTCAGAACACTTACTGAAATTTCTAGATAAATTCAAATCTGAACACCGTAAATACATACAAAATCCATATCTGTATCAGTCCTAAGGCATGTCGATGTGTCTTTTTCCCCTGCACATCCCGGGTCGAGATCCCAGACTCATATCCAGACTATCGCGACCGATGCGGAGAAGGCGCGACCAAAATTTTGCGACTCATATTTGGTATGTCCAGACTCTCGTGACTAAGAGTTGCCATTTTCAGACTTTAGCGACCAAAAACTAAGGCTTGATTTTAGCGACCGATGCAGATACGGCGCGACCCTGTGGCTCAGGAAACGGCGTGATCGGCGCGACCAAACTTAGTCATTTCCAGACTTTCCAGACCTAGATGGAGACGGTGCGACTTTCCAGACCAACATGGAGACGGTGCGACTTTAAAAAAAGTTTTTCAGAGCTTTCTCGACCGAGGTGGAGACGGCGCGACTTTCGCGACCAATGTGAATTCGGCGCGACTCAGGAAACGGCGCGACCAATAAGTGCACTCTCAAGACTTTCGCGACCAAGGCGGAGACGGCGCGACTTTCCAGACCAACATGGAGACGGCGCGACTTATTAAAAAGATTTTCAGAGCTTTCTCGACCGAGGTGGAGACGGCGCGACTTTCGCGACATAGATGGATACAGCGCGACCTAGGAAACGGCGCGACCAGCTTGGCCAGCGCGACCAATAAGTGCCTATTCAAGAAGACTTCGCGACCAAGGCGCAGACGGCGCGACTTTTCAGACCATGGCGGAGACGGCACGACTTTCCACACCGAGACGGCGACGGCACGACTAAAAAAGAATTTTTTGCGACCGTGGTGGATGCGGTGCGACTTTAGCAATCAGAACGTAGACAGCCCAGACCACGGTGCCACCGGCGCGACTTTCCAGAACAAGGCGGAGACGGCGCAACTTTCCAGACCGAGGCGGAGACGGCGCGACCAAGAATCAATTCCTCGTGAGCAAGACGGAGACGGCGCGACTTTTTAGACCATGGCGGAGACGGCTCGACTTTCCAGACCTAGACGGCGACGGCACGACTAAGAAAGAATTCTTTGCGAGCGCGGTGGATGCGGTGCGACTTTAGCAATCAGAACGTAGACAGCCCAGACCACGGTGCCACCGGCGCGACTTTAAGAACATGGCGGAGACGACGTGACTATCCGGACCGAGGCGGAGATGGCGCGACCAAGAATCAATTCCTCGGAACCAAGGCTGAGACGACGCGACTTTCCAGGCCAAAGCGGAGACGTTATGCCCAGACTTTTGCGGCTCACAGCGCGATTCATATTCAAAATTTCCAGACTCAAACTCTCGGCGCGACTATGCAATTTGGGTCTAAATCCGGATGTGTTGCGACCCTTAAAGTCTGGACATGAGTAAGAGTGGACCAGACATGTTCATGTCTCAAATTACATGATCAGACCTGAAGGCGACATGATCATACTTGACTTTACATGATCATACCTGCACTAGACATGCTCATGCATGAAATTACATGATCAGACAAATCATGATGGTAGTGTAAGACCGGGACAATTCGTGAGTCAACTGAAGCAAGCTTCGGTGTTAACTGGATAAGCAAAAATCAGTTTAGTATTGGTGCCAGGCAATGCCCAGCATGCCAGGTATTAAACTGACAAGAACAGATGAAAAAGTTAATTCCTCAGAATCAAAATTCGCTAACACAGGTGAGTTTAAAGGAACAATGAAAACAGTAAAAATAAAGTTTTGAAATCATAGCAAGCATGAAAGTCTTAGTTTATATTGAAACTGATCAACATTTGAGATGTTTGAGGATGTTTGAGATCGTTTGGTGAAGATTTGATTTTGTAGGTCACAGTCTTATAAGTTTGGGCGTTTCCGATGATGTGTCCAACTGCAACGTTCAGTGCATGGTGGACAATTTGGTTTGCCAATTTCCTCACAAGGGTGTTGCTTTGTCTTCTTGAGTTGAGCAGTTGTTCGAGAAAGGTTCATGTGCATCGTCGAACACTTCCTAGGGCTCCAAGTTGAACAGTATGGACAGAAGTTTCGTGGCCGTAAATCTTGAAGGCACAACTCAGTGCCTCATTTTTGGTTGCCATGTCAGTGTCGCGCTGTTCTTGGGTTTCTGTGGCCTCTGCTGAAATTTTGATATTGAGGATGAGGGTTGTCTGGATTTCATTATTTTGGACAATTAGTTCGGGCTGCAGATTCCCAAATCGTTACTAATGAGCAGGAATACTTGATTTAATGAGATTCCACGCCTGGTCGTGTCTGTTTATCACTGGCTTACGGTTCACTGGACGATTATTGATCACAGGATTGAGTGTATCCTGAGTCAATTGGCAGCGGGCGCAGGTCGAGTTTTCTTTTCTACACCACGTGATTGCTCCGCGTAGAGCGGTGAGGTACAGCCTTGCACGATGAATGAACCGCCAATCATAGACTTTGGTGTAGAAACTATATCTCGCCTTAGTCGCAATATGCAATGATCCGAGGAACTTCCAGCAACAACCTTGGTCTCGGGCCTCTAATAAGGATGCAAGACTCCTTTTTGTGAGTAGGAAGTTTAGCGTTGGCCATTGGGTTTCGATAGCTGATAACTGCAAGTTGCATAATCAACCTGTCATTATGCAGTTCCATTTGATCTTCAGGTTCAAGTACTTGCGAATTCGTTGCAGGGCTAGAGAAGTTTCTTTTGCGATCTCCGAGAGTCCAGCTTTCTTATTTTGGTTAATTAAGCGTACAATCTCTTCATCAGATGATCCATGTAAAAGCAATTTCAGGGTGAGCGTTCCCATAGAGTCGTTGATATCAAAAGCATTGACGAAAGATTTCAGTGTCATCTTAGCTTTTTTCAGGACCAAATCAGGAAGTCCAGGTCCTCCGTAAAAACTGTTCAAGTTGATGTACGCAGTAGTTGCTTTCACATATAGACAAAGGATGCGTTTTGGCATCTTTCGCAGTGATCGGTTCATCCTATGGAGTTGGTTCTGATCAATATATGAATTTTCTAGCAGATGGTATAACATAGAAGTGATCTTAGTCCTGAGAGCATGTAAATTTTGCATAGGGGAGAGCTGAGAATCTTCTACTAGCTGCACTAAGGCCGAAGCTCTCTTGAAGCAGAACTCGTGTCCTCTAACCATTGACGGGGATACTGTCGTTCCAAGATACTTGAAGGCTCTTTCTTCGGTCAGCAGTGATACCAATTGGTATCTGATGGTGAGTGGTATGGGATTGTTTGCAGCTCCGCATTTGGCAGTGTTAAAGGTAAAGCCCAGTGAATTGGCGCTGTCAACTAGTTTCTGCAGCCCAAGCAGGAAGAAGATGCCATCTCTCCACTCCTGAAAACTGGATCAAGGACCACATTAAATAATAGTGCACTGAGTGGGTAGCTTTGTCTAACACCTCTGGAAACGTTCACTGGGTCACATATTATTCTGATTGATAGGTCGGTAGGCTGTAAATTACAATCTGTGTAAACGGACTGTATGATTTTTATAATTCATTCTGGGCACTTTTTGTAGAGCTCCGGTAATAGTTGAGTGTTCCACACTGTTGAACGCATCGCTAAGGTCAAGATAGAGAACACCTTTCTCGGAGCGTAAGTACTCAGTTAAGATAAGCATGTTCTCCATGACGCTTTTTCTGAAAAAGACAGCTCGCTGCCTGTGGGAGATGCCATTGTTCTTCTCGAGCCATGAGGATAGTAGTTTGCAGACCATTGACGTGAGAAGTTTGTATGTCACGTTTGATAGCGCTATAGGGCGAACATTTTTTAGGTCCTTATCCATTCCCTCTTGAAATTCGTTGGGCTTTTTAAACAGAAGTAGATTTTCGTAATTCCTCCATCTATCAGGCGTAGCCCCTGAAGCTGCTAACTGGACCAAACCGGACGTAAAGGCTAGTCACGAAACCTTCTAACTGAGCCAAATTAGCGTAGGTCCATTCATCGGGGCCAGGAGCAGATGATGCGTGATCAGGGGTTGCTTTTAGTTCTTGTTCGGAGAAGGGTCGCGACAGTGCTTCTCTGTCTCTCCAGCAGTGCTTCTACAGGTTTGGTACTGGAGGTGAGAGTTACTGGTTTTGAGCCGAGTTGGACGGTCATTTGAGACTTCTGCAGAGAATTGTTTGGGGCCCCACAAAGTACTCTAAGGCTCTCTTCTTGTTAGTGCAGTACAGTTTTTGGATCTCTGCCACTGTTATTGCCTACTCTGCATAGAATGCTGTTTTCTTGACTTCTTGGGTTTGGCGGGAATGAGCGTATCCAACCATTCTTCGGCATTGAAATTTTCGTGAACGGGACTGGTTGCTGAAATCCTCGTGTGGATGAAGATAGAGATCATCTGTCCCGTTCAATTGGACGGGCTACTTTCTATTGACGCGTGTGGCTGCTCGGTGGCAAATGCTCGATTGCAGGAACTGCACGTGTAGGTTTTGATCTCAAATGAAGGATCCTTGAAGTGAGTCACCTGATGCGTTGTGGCTTTTTTTCGATCTGGAAAGGCTTTATTACAGAATTTGCACTCACACAGAACGTTATCCAGATCTATAAAAAATCTCTTCTTTGCATGGCGGATGATATCGCGTTTAAAAGACGCTTCCTTGATGGCCGCATCGTAATCGGTGCGCCTCAGGGGCAAAATCGTGGGAAATGGCACTCGGGCAATCGTGCCCCTAAATGCGAGCATTGTTGTTAATTAAAAACATAATCGAACATGATCTTAGACAAAAGGCCGAGAAGCGATAACTAAAACAAAGGAGCTTTTTCCTACATGCCCCAGACACAACAAAGAAACAACAGCTCGGACCATAAAATTTTCAAACTACCTATTGCATTGAAAGCTAGGTCGCTCCCGAAACAATTGATACAAGATCAAGGTAAATAATTAAAAATACGCAGTCGTTATAATTCTTTGCCTTATCAAAACACCCTGCCGGCTAGTAATTCTATCAGAAAACTACAGTGAACTACATTATAACCATCTGCGTTTCTGCATTATCGCCATCTGCGTTATAACCATCTGCGTCAAGTCTGAACAGATATAGTTATGTCTGAACAGTTATAGTCATTTCTGACTCAGTTATAGTCCTTTCTGACCAGGTATAGTCACGTCTGACGAGGTATAATCTACTCTGATTCAGGTATAATCATTTCTGTTTCAGGTATAGTCATTTTGAACCAGGTATAGTCATGTCTGAACAGGTATAGTCATGTCTGACCATGTACAGCCATGTCTGTTCAGGTATAGTCATTTCTGACCAGGTATAGTCACGTCTGACCTGGTATAGTCATGTCTGAACAGGTATAGTCATGTCTGACCAATTATAGTCATTTCTGACACAGTTATATATTCATTTCTGACTAGGCATAGTCAAATCTGAACAGGTATAGTCATGTCTGACCAGATATAGTCATGTATGTTCAGCTATAGTCAAATATGCATAAGTAGGGTCTGCAAACAGCAGAAATGATCACATCTGAAACAGATATGCACAGGGCTGGAGAACAGCTAGTGTCTGACAATTGTAAGATCAGACGTGAAATTTTAAGAAAAGTACGGCACGGGAAAAAACCCGAAATTATGGTTTCTGCACGCTTTCTATTAAAAACTTTGCGTGTTTAGCATTTTTCTTTTTTAAATTAATTTGAGTTTTGGGACTAATGTTTGGCAAAGAAGGTTAGTTCTGGTAGTCACAAGTTTTAAAAAATCTCTCTCTTTCAGACTCTCCTTCTTTAATTCGGAGCCGGTAGCCGAAGCACACATATGTTCGAATTACTGCATTTTAGAGAAAATAGTCTGTTAATTATTTTTTAAGTTGTATTAAAAAACTCAACAATTAGATTTCAAATTTTGCAGCCCTTCCTTATATAGACTAATTTTCTTTGTATTGCAAAAAACTGATCGCTAGTAGTGACCGGCATTTAGAAAAATTTGTAAGGTAACCGTTTTCTGGGGACTTTCGCACCAAAAAATATTTTGCGAAATAGAAAACGACAAGGATTGATTGAAGGCGTTAAAAACAACAATCCTGAAAAAAGCCGAAAAGAATTGTAAATGGAAAAACAATGTAAATGGACAACAATGTAAATGGAAAAACAATATTTTTGCTTAAAAACCAAATCTTGTCAATGCTAGTTCTTTCATTTTCATGGATTTTTCTTCTTCACTTTATAGATATACGTAAGCATCCTCCTTTTGCCTTTGAAAATTTTCAGTCAAGTTTTGGTGATCCTTTAGCTTGAACACTTTATACTTTTAAAATTGGGTGCTCTTCAAATTTAATATGTTTTTCCTGAATGACCTAGCATATTGCAAATAAAACTGCTCAGAGTTTTTTGGGATGTACTGCTTCGTATGTACTGCTTCGTATGCTGAGTTGAGAAAAAAAAGTTGAAAGAGAAAGCTTCAAACGCTCTTCATAGGACTTTACATGCTGTCTCAAAACGTATACGTCGTTGTACTTTTGTTTTTCTCTGAAGTCTTTTGCTCCAGAAACTTGATATATATTTTTTTATCTCTCAATTGTTGTGTAAACGTAGGTTCTGATCAGTTCAAATTAATATTCGGTTTTTCTTGAAATGTTCTTATTCGCAAAAAAACTATATATGATTTGTAAATATTGTTATAATAGGCTCATATAAAAGGCCAGGGCCTTTTAATTTTCACTCCACGTAATCTTAAGCTTAAGTTCAATGATGTTTGATTTAACGAAAGCCAGAGTTATCTTCAAATACGTTCATGTTTTTCGTGATCGGTCTAAAATTTTTACTCACAACTTTTTGGGGTATTCTGCTTCGTATGTCTCTGTTGATTCGAGACAAAAATTATCAAATAACTAAACTCTTTTTTAGGCCGGAACATGCTGCATCCCTCAAAATGTACACGTTGATTTGCTTTTGTTTTCGCTGAAAAAATGAACACTTATTTTTTGAGCTTTCACTTTTCACTTTGTTTGCGATAGAAAAACTTTGCTTCAGAAACGTATGTAACAAATTTTTCTTAGCTTTTTTGATATAAGAGAACAACCTAAAAGTTACTGCAGCAACAAATTTCTATCGCAAGCAAAAAATGAACGAAAAATGAAAGCTTCGAAAATAAGTATTCGTTTTTTCAGAGAAAAACAAAATATTATATCGTGCAAAAATTGAGGGATGAAGCGTGTTTAGGCCTACAAAAGGAGTTTGTATTTTTTTAAAATTCTTCCGATAGTTTTGTTTCAAAGATAAAAAGGTGTCTTTTTACATTTGGAGTCTTATAATCTAAACAATATGCAAAAAACAGTTATATAGCATTAAGGAGCATTTGTTTTAACACTTCACAAACTGAATATTTTGTCAACTTAACTTCAACTTGTAGTAAAGACTTAACACTCGCTTTCCAAGAAGATTTTTTGGTTAACCATTAACAAGTTTTTTAAGCCACACGTGACTATTTATTTTACCCGATTTTTCTCGCGCTGTCTTAGAATCATTTGAAACACATGTTGTTCAAAGTACTGCAAGATAGGAGAACCGTCTGTTATTTGAAGTTTCACGTTGCATAGAAAAAAATCAATATTTAGACTTCAAAGATTACAGCCCTCAACCATATAGACTATTTTTGCTTTATTTCAAAAAATTGACCACAAGTAGTGACCGGCAATTAGGACGACAACTGTTTTTAAAGTAACCGTTTTCTGGGAATTTTCAGAACAAAAAAATATTTTGCGAAATAGAAAACGAGAAGGATTGATTGAAGGCGTTAAAAACAACAATCCTGAAAAAAGCCAAAAAGAGTTTATTCTAAATGGAAATGGAAAGATAATAATTTTGCTTGAAAACCAAATATTTTCAATGCTACTTTTTTTATTTTCCCGGATTTTTGTTCTTTAATTTACAGATATACGTAGGCATCCTCCTTTTGCCTTTGAAAAATTTCAGTCAAGTTTTGGTGTTCCTTTAGCTTGAACACTTTGAACTTTCAAATTGGATGCTCTTTAATTTTATTATAAATTTTTTCGTGAATGACCTAATATATTGCAAATAAAACTGCTCAGAGTTTTTTGGGATATACTGCTTCGTATGTCTCTGCTGACTTGAGAAAAAAAGATTAAAAGATAAAGCTTCAAACTCTCTTTATCGGACTATACATGCTTCGGAGTATACGTCGTTTTTACTTTTGTTTTCTCTGATGTCTTTTGCTCCAGAAACTTGATACATTTGTTATCTCTCAATTGTTGTGGAAACATAGATTCCGATATTGAGAACATAAGAAGAGACCAAATTCCTACTTGTTTAAGCAGTCTATTGGCAACTTATCGGGGTCAAAGGTAGCATTTTTACAACAAACTAGTAGAGATATTGCTATCACAAGCAGGAACTATGGAACTAATAATCTGAATTTAATCTTCAATTTGAAGAAAAACAGGCACTTTTACATTTTTTCAACCCAAATTGAAATTGGAATGCGTTTGATTTAAACAGCTCCCCATTTCAAATTGAACATTTGAAAAAAAGTATGGTGACAGAAAATTGATTACTGAAATTTCTACGAGTCCTATTGATACTTCTAAAGTAATGATGAATTCTAGTATAAATTTCAAAGTGAAAGTTATTAAGAGCACAATATCCCATCACCGTACCGTTGCTCATCAAATTACAATGCATGAAATACATAACTGGAGAGAAGCCTTCAAATCGTTGGACTAATTTCAAGTGATAAATCTTTTCTCCAGGCTCTGCGGAAGAAAGCACCAGTATCACCAGAGACGATATGCCAATTTTCTCGCCTTCAGACTTGACTGTTATAGGCAAAAGACTTTTTAAAAATTTAGGAAGGGTTTCCTAGTTGCCTTAGTATCATTTGTTTGAACTTCAGGAAGGAGTAAATTTGACAACAATTCTCCCAAAACAATTTGATCTATCTCTTTTTTGACTTAAAAAAGTACGTCAGTTAGAAAAGCCCGTTAAATATTGGTTAAATTTTGGTAACGAAAATTGAAGTTAGCAGTGCTTTTTTCAAATTGATCTAAAGGATGTTAAAGAAATAAGAAATCTCGTATACATACAGGTTTGATTTTGTGGTTTCGTTTTTAACTTGTTTTCATCAGTTCCTTTTTTTCTGATTCAGCGGTTTGAGCAACCAATTGTTTTGAGACTCAAACTTAATTTTGGCCTCTATATTTTCAAGTTATTAAAAAATTCTTTAATTGGTTTTTTCTGGTGCTGTTATATCAAAATTTTGAGATTAATTTAGTTGATTTGCTTTATGAAAAAAGTGAGTTGACAGATTTTTTGAGCTTTTTTGTTTCTTGAAATAACTCATGGCAACTCAATTGATTAATTTAATTTTGAGCAAAAACTTTAAGTCTTTTAAAACCGATTTTCATGGTTGTCAGGTGTTGAAATAAAAGTCACACAGTTACAGATGTTTTGGAAATGGTTAACAAAAATTTTACACGAAAAAAAAAAATTAAACGTTTCTGAGCCTAGATATTCTGGTTCCGCTTTGGTTTTTAAATGTAAAAATAATTCCCTCTTTTTAAGCTGATCAGTTCAATTTTTTCGTGAGCGATCTCAAATAGTGTCAAAAAACTGCTCACATTTTTTGGGGTATACTGCTTCGTATGTCTCTGTTGATTCGAGAAGAAAACTATCAAAATGATCAAAAGATCCAATTTCATTTTTAGGTCTGAACATGCTGCGTCCCTCAAATTGTACAAAATGTTTTACTTTTGTTTTTCGCTGAAAAGTAAAATACTTATTTTTAAGCTTTCATTTTCGTTTTATTTGCGATAGAAAATCTGTGCTTCAGAAACTTGACAATTTTTTATATCAAAAAATTTGTGAAAACATAGTATGCACCAAATTTTTCACAGTTTTTTTGATATAAGAGAACAACCTACAAGTTTCTGCAGCCAAGAATTTTGATCACAAGCAGAAAATGAACAAAAAGGTTCTACCTGGAACACTTGTTTTAACTGTTCCCAAAATGAATATTTTGTCACTTGGAGTGAATTTTAAAAAAAATTTATGAAAAGAAATATTGACAAGAAGTTGAATCTTTTTAAAACGGAATTAGTGACAAAAAATGAAGCTATAAGTGTTCTAGTTGTAAATGTTTGTTTTGAAAAGCCAATAAAACTCCCGTAGGCATGTTTTTGATATACGACTAGATATTTGATTAAATTTTTTTCCTTGCCTAAAACTCATTGACTATAATTTTGTGAACAGCATTTTTCCATAGAGAAGAAAATTTTTTAAGTTTTTTCAGTTTAGCTCTAATTCTATGTTTTGTGTTTGTGTCCAAATACCATTCATCACTAGGAAAGAGTTTTGTTCTATTTTTTTGCCTGTGGAGTCCATAAGAACGTACGTTCCTTTTCTATATCTTTTTTAGGGTATGATCTAGCGCCAAACCTTAAGCCTTCGTGGTAAAAAAAAATCTTTTTTTTTCAGCTTTCAGAACTTCTTCCGAAATTATGAGCTTTCTATATCAAATTTTGGATGACTAGCCTATTTAAGTATTACAACCGAACTAAACGGTAGGACCATCTTTTGCTAAAAACGTTAAATCTGGCATCACGTGTTCAAAGAAAAACTCGCCTTTTCAGATTTCCCTTCTTTAATCGAAGTCGGCAGGCTCTCTTTGCGAATTTATTATGATTGATTCAACCCCCAAAAAAGTTTTTAACGTAATAAAACTTTTTTTTAACGTCAAGTTGTTGTAAATACTTAACACTCGCGTTCTAAAATATTTTTTGGTTAAACATTATTAAGTTTTTTAAGCCACATAGGACTATATATGTTTTACTCGATATTTCTCGCTCTCTCTTAGAATCATTTGTAGCACATATTGTTTGAAGCACTGCAATATGGAGACAACCCTCTGTTATTTGAAGTTCTAGGTTGCATCAAAAAATTCCACATTCAAATTTCAAAGATTGCAGCCCTTATCCATATTGTCTATTTTAAGAAAGTGACCGCTAGTTGTGACCGACAATTAGTACGACAACTGTTTTTAAGGTAACCGTTTTCTGGGGATTTTCAGACCAAAAAAAAACTACTTTGCGAACTAGAAAAAAAGAAGGCGTTAAAAACAGCAATCCTGAAAAAAGCCAAGAAGAGTTTTTTAAATAGAATTGGAAGGAGTAAATGTACGTTAAAAGTATTAATGAACAGGAATTAAGCAGGCAAAAATTATGCTTTTCATTTTAACAGCTTGCAGCCCCCTCCCGCGAAAAAAAAAACTAACAACCTTTTTTAATAAAAACTTAAAATAGGCAAGTGCAAAAAAGGAGGACTCCGCGTTTTATGATAAATTGTGGAGATCCGGTCCTCCAAGTTATTTCTTAAAACTGGGTCAGAGCCTACAAAGTAATAAGATAGGGAATGATAAGGGTTTAAGTAAGTACCATGTTAGGAAAATGGTACAAAAATTGGGGTGCGCATGATCTAAGTGGTAGTATAGTATGTGTATCAGTAGAGTGCTGGTGATACCAATCTGTATGGTGCTTGGTATCATGATAAATTAATGGTGAAAATGTTTGCACAAAAGTTGAGTTTTTTCATCCTCTTCAACCTCGTATATCCATCATATAAATATAAGTTTAACATTTTTTTTTGATGAAGATATCAACTTGATAAAGAACATCAATTTTTTTGATTAAATTCAAAAAGAGTTTTTGAAAATTCGTGAAGTAATTCAATGATAAGTTTAAATTACTTTCTCTTCTTGGACATTAAAGAAATTTTTGTACAAAAAACAACAAGAATCCAACTTAATTCTATCTTGAGCAAACCAAAACATTTTCTGATAATTTTCACAACTTTTACTGAATTGTCGTACAAGGATTTTTTCAATCTTAACAAATCTGGACAAAATTGTAATCACAATTATCATCCTAAACTTATCAATGAGGCAGTGTTGGTGAGCACTTGAGTAATTCTGTGACATGAAAGCAGACAATTGATAGGTGGTTCACCTAACCTTTACCAATGAAAACTCTGTTTCATGGTTTTCAGCACTAAAATGATAACTTAGTGGAAAAACTATCAATTAATCGATCTTTTGTATTCGGCTCCAAGGCATAGTTACTTCAAAGAAAATTCACCTAAATCCTCTAGACTCTATAAAAAATTACTCTGATTATCAAAACATGGAAACAAAAGTTCCTATAAGTTTCTCATAATCGCCTAAACTTGAGAGTTTTTTGCTTGATTCTATCTTAAGCTATAGTTGAAAACAAAATTCAAACAAAATTTTTGATTGCTAAGTTTTCCAACAACAAAGAAATTATTGAGATTTTAGCAAAAATTTTTCTGAAATAAACCTGCCGTAGAGACAAATGAAATTGTTTGGTTAATTGATAGTTTTTTCAATAAAATATCGTTTTACTGTCGAGTTTGGTGTATGTACGTTCAAAGTTTTATTGAACAATAATTAAGCAGGCAAAAATTATGCTTTTCTTTATAACAGCTTGCAGCCACTTCCCACGAAAAAAAAACTAACAACATTTTTTAATAAAAACTTAAAATAGACAAGGGCAAAAAAGGAGGACCCCATGTTTTATGATAAACTGTGGAGATGCGGTCCTCCAAGTTATGTATTAAAACTGGGTCAGAGCCTATAAGGTAATAAGATAGGGAATGATAAGGGTTCAAGTAAGTACCATGATAGGAAAATGGTACAAAAATTGGGGTGCGCATGATCTAAGTGGTAGTATAGTACGTGTATCAGTAGAGTGCTGTTGATACCAATCTGTATGGTGCTTGGTATCATTATAAATCAATGGTGACAATGTTTGCACAAAACTTGAGTTTTTTCATCCTCTTCAACCTCGTATATCCATCATATACATATATTTTTTAACAATTTTTTTTTTGATGAAGATATCAACTTGATACAGAACATCATTTTTTTTGATTAAATTCCAAAAATTTTTTTGAAAATTCGTGAAATAATTCAAAGATAAGTTTTATTTAATTTCTATTCTTGGAGATGAAAGAAATTTTTGTACAAAAAACAACAAGAATCCAACCTAATTCTATCTTGAGCAAACCAAAACATTTTCTGATAATTTTCACATCTTTTGCTGAATTGTCCGTACAAGGATATTTTCAATCTTAACAAATCTAGACAAACTTTTAATCGCAATTATCATCCTAAACTTATCAATGAGGCAGTGTTGGAGAGCATTTGAGTAATTCTGTAACATGAAAGCAGACAATTGATAGGTGATTCACCTAACCTTTACCAAAGAAAACTCTGTTTCATGGTTTTCAGCACTGAACAGATAACTTAGTGGAAAAACTATCAATTAATCGAAAAACTATCTTTTGTATTCGGCTCCAAGGCATAATTGCTTCATGAAAAGTTCACCTAAATCCTCTAGACTCTATAAAAAGTTACTCTAATCATCATAACATGGAAGCAAAAGTTCCTATAAGTTTCTCATAATCGCCTAAACTTGAGAGTTTTTTGCTTGATTCTATCTTAAGATATAGTTTGAAAACAAAATTCAAACAAAATTTTTGATGGCTAAGTTTTCCTCTGACAAAGAAGTTATTGAGATTTTAGCAAAAGTTTTCCTGAAACAAACCTGTCGTAGAGACAAATGAAATTGTTTGGTTAATTGATAGTTTTTTCAATAAAATATCGTTTTACTGTCGAGTTACGTGAAAAAAGTTTTGTCACAAAAGATTAGATGATGCACAAAAGAATATTCTGCTTCCAAAGCTTACAATTATTTAAAAAAAGAAGAAAAAATGTCCATAATAATCAAGTGTAATTGCAATTTAGACAATGAACGAGACTCATTCAGTACGAGTACAGATTAATAGGTGGAAAATTTTCAGATTTTAGAATTGGGTGCAATTTTACCAACTTTGACAAAATTTTCTTAAAAAAGAGAATAGGTTTTTAATATTTGACGCAAACAATTCCTCGAAGATTGTCTGATATGTAAGACTATGATAAGAAATATGACAAATACTTCTGAAAAAACCGTG
>NC_087070.1:9369087-9433778 GCF_963678635.1 Symsagittifera roscoffensis | reverse complement strand
ATGAGAACACAAAACGTCTCTATTCTCCCGATTTTTCAAAATTTTTCCCTAAGACTTCGAAAACAATTCATTCTCTGCAACCGAATCACTCGGTTTCCGTTGTTTCGCTCCATGTTCTTTTCTCCGATGTTGTTGGAGCAAATAGTTACTCGGAAACTCCTTCTCACAAGACGAGCAAACCGTTGATTGATAGGAAATTGAAGGGGCATGCTTTTTGGAAACGTGATTGTTTATTTCTTGTTGATTGTAAGTGATATAATTACAATCAGTACACGAAATAACTCCTTTAGTACAGTTCTTTCGATGTCGAGCTGCAAGCGCCCTAACATACATGTTCCACAGTCCACACACTGCACTTTCTTGTTTCTATTCAGCGACGGCATCTAAAACATGGGAAGTTTATTCAGAATAAAAATAAAGAAATTAGTACTCGGTACATATCAAAGAGGGAGATTTCAATTGTCCCAAAAAAATTTAAAAACATATATTTACTTTGAATGGATGAAAGTTTTTGAAAATATTTACAAGTAGTTATACGAGTTATAGAGCGTTTATTTTTAACATAAATGAAAATCAGAATAAAATGAGTTTTATTTACTATTGCTAAGAGAAAATCAACCAATCAGAATTGAGATATGTTTTAGTATCACTGTCTGTTGGAAATCAACCAAGCAGATTCCAGCATTTTCTAATAGTCAACGATTTAACATTTTTTGAAAAACTTTATTCATTATTTGAAAAATGTCTATCAAAAAAAATTGAATATCCTCGAGGTACTTTACAATAGAAAAGGAAAAATTTCAACTGATTTTCTTATTGATAGAATAGATAATGACTTTTTCTTTTTTCATAAATTTGTAGACGTTTTTATCGTACAAAATAGAGTTTTCCGGAAAAGTGAAGGACTATTTAGAGACACTTACTCAATTGAAGAGTTCAGTTTGAACCAAGTTTTTCGTATCAAAGAACTAAGTTTTTCGTTTCAAAGCTTTAAACTTACGGCTGAATTACACCTGACAAGGAAAGAAAATTTGTTTGTTCTCGAAAATTTGAAATTGATCAAAAACCGTATGATATTATATCAAAGTCTCGTTTTATGCCATACTCGATATCAAAATTTGTAAAAGTTCCTCAGCCATGATCTTTTTTCCTTCATTTCTTTAAAAATTTTCAAAAAAATATTCTTTAAAGATTTAAAAGTTCCATAATAGAAAGCTGAAATTTGATTATACACGACTACAATCCAAATAAGGCAAATCAATTCTGATTGGTTAAACCCACACATTCGAGTTGAAGGTACCCTCCACTACTAACTAAAAATCATTTTGTTTTCAACTTAACTAACGTCAACTTCCTGCTCTCTCAGGTCTAAATACCTAAATTTCAACTTATCTATCTTCATCTACCCCCTCTCTCAGCTCTAAATAATTCTTGTTTTTTATTCTTTCACTCAACTTGTTGCTCAAAATGATAATCTCAAGGCAAAACAGCAACCTCAACTACTCTGTAGATCTTTCACCAATAAATCTAGTACAAGTTCAAGTGCGAAAAACAGTCTCTGGAGTTTTTCTGGCACCAATGGACATTCCATTCCAAGTTTGGCACATGGTGGAAGGGATGCAAAGGGATTTCAACGAGCATCATATGACACAAAAATGCATCAAAGAAAACCAGCTCGGAACAATGCAAAAGGTGGAGCAAGTGTCTGAGCATGTGGGAATAAACTACTCCGAGTTTCCTGTCTCAAGATTTGTGGCTCAACCAGTCGACGACTTCCTTTTTCCTTGGGAGGAAGCAGGATCAGCCAAAAACCCCATCACAATAGATGTAGATGAAGGTTTCTCAGAAACAATGACGCCTCGAGCTCCACAACAATCACTACAAATACAAAGGATTTTACTGCAAGTGACAAAAACATCATTTTGGCAACATTTTCAACAAGCCCTCCTTAATGCTACTTGAATATTTTTTAGATAATAATACTCCAAAATCAGAAAATTAGTTCTTTCAATTGTAATCGAAAGCTGTTAAATGCGAGTGAGATCAAAAAAAAACTGAAGAAAGTTTGTGAAATTATCCTGAACAAGCTTAGAAAAATACACAGAGTATGAAAAATGATCATGTAAATTTTTCTCACTGAACAGTATTCTCTTATTACTCCTACGAGGCCATACTTTGCACTGGATAGGTTAAACAATTCTTTGTTCCTCTTTTGTTTTGGACCCGGACTCCAAAAACTGCAAAAAGTTTAGAATACATGCAATTCTACATGACTCTGCTGGATCCGTGAAATCTACTACAAAAAAAGGACCTGGGTATTGTTATCCTGCACCTAGTCTCTCCAGTTCATGCTTTCTTGATCACGTGACTGGTTTAGTTTTCTGTTTATATCTTAAATAGTTTGCTTCATCGGTATTTGCAGTGTTCTATTCTTAATCATTTTAATCAAAAATCTCCATTGAAAACAGTTAACAGAATGAGTCTGGTTGTTTTGTATATTAAATGTATTGAAAACAATTTAGTGAAAGTTTTAGGAATTTATAAAGATGGGCAAACTGTAGGATATTTCTGAATTCCTCCCAAAAAATTCAAACCAACAAGAAGCAACAGAAACGAATTTTTTTCAGAATTTTTGGAAAGAAATTAATAATTTGGATAACTACGCTTGCCCAAAAGTTGATATCTAAAGATGAAAAATATGATTGGAGGTGTAGCAACTAGTTATTTCGACATGCAAAAACTATTCACTGTGCCTAAAAAAGCATTTGCAATCGGGACATGGACTAATTTTTTTTTTAAAATTTGTAAGTCATAATAATCTTAATGTACTACCTTTTTTGAACATCAATTAAAGGTCATTGTCAATTTTTTATTTCTAGAGCTAAGATGGTCAATCAATGTGACAAGCCAGTAAAATTAGGAAATCTTGTTTTTGATGAAGAAAATCATGAACGAAAATCATGGTAATTGTTTGGACGTGTATGTAATAGATCTCTTTAGTTGTTATGTGCCATTTTTTTTTGTTATTGTGATGCTAGTATGTGCAATTATTCGAATTGTGTTATCCACAATATGTGAAAAAACGACAGTTTGGATAGATATCTTATCAAGTACAGTTGGTTATATTCTACCATCCTCAAAGCTATGAATAAGTTAATATCTACCAAACAACGAATTTTTATTTCCTTAGTTGGTCCAAGTGGATCTGGAAAATCTGATCTTAATTTCGATTGGTTGAAAATTGGTACTTTTCAACCAGCATTTAACAAAAAAATTTACTTTCATCAACATTGTCAACCTCTTCATAGTCGAATGCAAAGAAAAAACCATACACTTGTCCAGGGAGTAGATTTTGACTTGATCGAAAATCTTACGAATAACGGAACTAAGTATCTGCTTATATTTGATGATTCTTGTGAGGAAATTTCAAAATCTAAGCTGTTTGTAAAAATTGCTACTGCTGGAAGACACAGGGGTCTGAAAGCAATACACATCAAACACAAGTTGTTTCATCAAAGCAAATTGGGAAGGGATGTAGAATTACAAAAGACACACATAGATTTGCTCAAGTCACCGAGAGATGTTTAACAAATCCATACCTTAAGTCAATTATTAGGTCTAGGATCTCAATTGAAAGAGCGGTATCAAGGTGCAACACTAGTTCCTTAGGTAATTTACTTATTGATTTAACCCCAAAAACAGTTGACTCACTCAGGTATTGCTCTAATGGTGGCTTAGTTCTAACAAAATTTTACTTACCACTCGGAAGAGAGACAAAAATTTTGGACGATGAGTACACAAAACGTCTCTATTCTCCCAATTTTTCAAAAATTTTTCCTAAGACTTCGAAAACAATGCATTCTCTGCGACCGAATCACTTGGTTTCCGTTTTTTCGCTCCATGTTCTTTTCTCCGATGTTGTTGGAGCAAATAGTTACTCGGAAACTCCTTCTCACAAGACGAGCAAACCGTTGACTGATTGGAAGTTGAAATGGCATGCTTTTCGGAAACGTGATTGCTTATTTCTTGTTGATTGTAAGTGATATAATTACAATCAGTACACGAAATAACTCCTTTAGTACAATTCTTTCGATGTCGAGCTGCAAGCGCCCTAACATACATGTTTCCACAGTCCTCACACTGAATTTTCTCGTTTCTATTCAGTGACGGCATCTAAAACATGGGAAAATTTTTAAGAATTAAAATAAAGAAATTAGTATTTGGTACATATCAAAGTGCGAGATTTAAAATGACCCAAAAAAGTTAACAAACTTTTTCTTACATTGAGTTGTTAAAATTTTGTGAAACTGTTTTCAAATAGTTATACGAAGTATAGAGCGTTTATTTTTAACATGAAAGAAAATCAGAACGAAATGAGTTTTATTTACTATTGCTAAGAGAAAATCAACCAATCAGAATTGAGATATGTTTTAGTATCACTGTCTGTTGGAAATCAACCAAACAGGTTCCAGCATTTTCTAATAGTCAACTGTTTAACATTTGTCAAAAACTTTAATCAGTGTTTGAAAAAGTTGTCGAAAAATAATTGAATTTCCTCGAGTTACTTTACAATAGAAAACAAAAAATTCCAGTCGATTTTCTTATTGATGAAATAGATGTTGACTCTACTTTTTTCAAAATTTTGTGGACGTTTTTAATGTACAAAATATAGTTATCCGGCTAAGAGAAGGACTGTTTAGAGAAACTTATTTAATTGAAGAGTTCAGTTTGAACCAAGTTTTTTGTATCAAAGAACTAACTTTTCGTTTCAAAGCTTTAAACTTACGGCTGAATTACACCTGACAAGGAAAGAAAATTTGTTTGTTCTCGAAAGTTTGAAATTGATCAACAAACCGTATGATATTATATCAATGTCTCTATTCCTCAGCAAAGTTCTTTTTTTCCCTTCATTACTTTAAAGAGCTTCAAAAAAAAATTTCTTCAAAGATTTGAAAATTCCATAGAAGAAAGCTGAAATCTGATTGGACACGACTACAAACCAAACAAGGAAAATCAATTCTGATTGGTTAAACCCACACATTCGAGATGAAAGTACCCCTCACTCCTAACCAAAAATTATTTTGTTTTCAACTTAACTACCGTCAACTTCCTACTCTCTCAGGTGTAAATACTTAAAATTCAACTTAACTATCGTCATCTACCCTCACTCTCAGCTCTAAATCATTCTTGTTTCTACTCTGTTACTCATCTAATTGCTCAAAATAATCTTCTCAAAGCAAAACAGCAACCTCACCTACTTTGTAGATCTTTCACCAATATCTAGTACAGATCAAGTGCGGGAAACAGTCTCTGGAGTTATTCTGGCACCAATGGACATCCCAATCCAAGTCTGGCTCATGGTGGAAAGGATGCGGAGGATTTCAACGAGCATCATAAGACACAAAAACGCATCACAGAAAACCAGCTCGGAACAATGCAAAAGATGGAGCAAGGGTCTGAGCATGTGGGACTAAACTACTCCGAGTTTCGTGACTCAAAATTTGCGGCTCAACCAATCGACGACTTCCTCTTCCCTTGGAAGGAAACAGGATCAGCCGAAAAACCCATCACAATAGATGCAGATGAAGGTTTCTCAGAAACAATGACACCTCGAGCTCCACAACAATCACTACAACCTCGTCCAGCCCTGCGTTCTATGGAGAACCTCCAGAACTCTCGACACCTCCTTGATTAATTGTTTTTGTAAACAATTGTTGTTTGTGTTTAATTTCGTTCTTTGTAAATAAAGATTTTCTTCAATTTCTTTTTATATATGAGTGTAGATGAGAAGTTCAGGGTAAGTCATTGAAAAACAATTAGAACTTAATTAAGTGATCCGAACTTGCTCACATGTTAAGAAACTTGAATAAGTTTCGCACACATATTACGAAAACAATAGAAAATTTGTACATAAGTAAAAAACACCTGATGGTTTTGAATCATGTCAAAAAAAATTCAAACACTTTTCGCACTTTGTAGAAAAAATTGAACCACTTTTCGCATTCAATCGAGAAAAGTGAAACACTTTTTGGCATCTTGTCGAAACAAATTCGAAACAAATTTCGCATCTTGTCAAACAAATTGAAACCTTGAAACAAACTTTTCTCGAATTGTGTCGAAAAATATGAACCAATTTTTGCATTTATTCGAAAAGAATGATACACTTTTCGCACTTTGTAGAAAAAAGTGAAACACTTTTCGCATCTTTTCAAGAAAAGTGAAACAGTTTTCGCCTTTTGTCAAAAAAAAACGAATAACTTTTCGCAATTTGTCGAAAAAAGTGGATCAATATTACCATTTTATCAAAAACGTGAAACACTTTTCGCATCTTGTCAAAAAAGTGAAACACTTTTCCCATCTTATCAAAAAAACGTGAAAGACTTTTGGCATCTTGTTGATAAATTTGAAACACTTTCTGCAACTTATTAAAAAAAAGAAACTGTTTTTGCAGCTTCTTGAAAATCAAGAGAAACATTTTTTTGCAACTTGTTCAAAACATTGAAACGTTTTTTACAGCTTTTTAAAAGTCAGAAGAAACATTACATCTTGTTTACAAGTTTAAAGAGATTTTTTTGCAAATTCCTTGGCAGCAGTGAATTTTTTTCTAAGCATATGAGAGACAATAGATGGATTATCAAAATAAATCGTGATCATTATTTACAAATCCATAACCATCAACAAAACATTCAATTTTTTTTAAATCATATTCATTCTGTGAGTTTTGTTCTTTGCGAACTCTTTTCTTTGCAACACTTGGCATTTTTTCTGCTCTTTTCCTTTTTAAATTGGGATGAACGCCAGTTGATGAAATAACAATCGCATTAAGTCTGTGTTTGTACAGAGTGCAAAGAAAATTGATAACTGGTTATGTGAAATGAAAATTGACGATTCGTTGTAAAAATTGATCCAAAGATGAACCAATCAGAAGTATGCGGAACTTAAATTTTTCCGACGAACAGAAAGAATTGTGGTTAGAGACACCAAAATTATTGGTTACTATAAATTTTTCGTAAAAATTACTGGAAACAGAAATAAATGGCAATTTTTGACAATAATCTGATAAAAGTTGGGAAGAGCTTGATACATAGCAGCAGCCATCCGGAACAATGTTTTTGCTGAGAATTGCGGGTTTATATAGGAACTTTAATACCTACACAATTCCATATTTGAAAACTTCACTCAAAAATTCTAATTATAGTTCTATTTCCTTTTATGGTTGAATGATTGACTCATTTTAGTTACTTCAATTTTCATTTAATCTTAAAACAATTTCTCTCATTTCTCTTCATCTGATCAGTTTGTTCTCCAATTGAAAAATGTACTCAAGAAAAGACACTAGATCTAAATATAATGAATTCTCAAAAAATCAAACAAAAATTGGTAGATTTGCTTGGTCCCAAAAATCCTACAACGGGAAAATTTATTTTGAACCCTGTTTTCAATTTATTAAGAAAAATGAGTTGGGACAACTCGAAAAAGACAGCAAGTCTATCTTGGTGGAAAAGAAGGAGAAGCAATCTCGGCAATTAGAAATACTGTTATTCACGATGCTGAAAACATTGGACTCGTTCCTCTATTGGAACTCACTTCTGACAAGATGTCAGATATGGATCAGGAGCTTGCCAACTGCAACAAATGTATGACATAGCAACTTCCAATAGAAGACAAGTTTGTGTCACGATCAAAAAGTACAATGTTAACAAAGCTCCCTACATTCAGATTCGACTCTTCACTGCAAGAGAGATTGAAGCAATGAAACAAGTTGCCTATGTCAACCATGCTTCAAACGAAATCAAAGAATTGACCAAAAATTGGGATATATATTTTGTTTGTTGAGGATTGTAATGTACAATAAATTGTGTTTTATTTTTCGTCTTGTAATTCAAATATTTACACTCAAAATCTTTTCTCATTTAGTATTCGCGTTGAGCAGTATGAGTTGGACTATTGGTTTTTTAAGAAATTTTATCTTAAAATTTCAGTATAATTTGGGATTTTTTCATATTGTTCTACAAAAAATTCCTAAAAGTTTTCACTAACAATTATAGAATCACAAAAATTACCAAAGTTGCAGAATTTGGACGTACACTCACAAATATCTCATTTTAAGTGATTCTGTATAAGGGTAGCATAAAAATTCACATAGGATACAGATCCGATATCAAAAACATAGAACTTATAGAAGATCGTAGAAGTGGAAACCAATAGAAAAATAATCAATCTTTAAAACTACAAAGAGAAGAATCTGATTAATAATTCGACATACTTCCTTCATTGATCGGATATTTAAAGACATTCAAAAAATCTCTCATCATTATTGACGAATGCACTGTAGAAAATGAACGTACAAAAATTGAATGAATATCTATGAATTTTTGAGATTATATAACAAAATGTTTTGTTAAACACGAAAAGAAAACAATTGTTTCTTCGTTCCTGTTTTGATGTAGACCCGGACATAAGTATGACAGAAATGGACCAAAATTTTTTTATGGAGTTCTAATTGGTTACGGAAATTCCTTTATGGATTGTTTTTTTGCAAACTACAAAACCTTTAGACTACATGCAATTCTACATGACTCTGCTGGATCTGTGAGATCTACCACACAAAAACTTCCTGAATATTGTTATGTTGCACCTAGTCTCCCCAGTTCATGCTTTCCTGGTCACGTGACTGCTTTAATTTTCGGTTTATATCTTTCTGTATTTACTTCTTCAGTATTTGCATTGTACGATTGTTAATCATTTTAACCAAAAATCTCCAGAGAAAACAGTTAACAGATTGAGTCTGGTTGTTTTAGATTTTGATTGTATTGAAAACAATATAGTGAAAGAGTTAGAAATTTATAAAGATGAACAAACTGTAGGATTTTATTGTCTTTCTCCGAAAAAATTTAAAGCAGCATCTTAATCTCCTTGGTGTACAATTTTCATGGAATCAGTTGGAACATCGTTTATAAAATATAAACTGAACTTGAAAAATTATTTGAAAATATATAAGCAACAGAAACGGAATTTTTTCAGATTTTTTGGAACAAAGATTGTTAATTTGGATGACTACGCTTGCCCTTAAGTTCAGTTTTTGATAATTAAAGATGAAGAATATGATTGAAGGTGTAGCAACTACCTATTTTGACATGCAAAAACTCTTCACCGTGAAGAGACAAAAGTATTTGCATAATGAACATGGACTTGATGTTTTTTCAACAAAATTTAAGCCATAATAACCTTATGTACTAACTTTTTCAAGCTTTAATTAAATGTCATTGTCAACTTTTTTTAGAGTTAATTGGTCGACCAATATGACAATCCCGTAAATTTGGGAAATTTTGTTTTTGATGAAGAAATTCATTCAAAAATCATGGAAATTTATTGGACGTACATGTAATAGATCTCTTTTGGTTTTTCTGTGCCAATTTTTAATTGTTTTTCTGCTAGTATGTGCAATCGTTCGAATTGTGTTATCCTCAATATGTGATGAAACGATAGTTTGGGTAGCTTTCTATTCAAGTAAAGTCGGTTATATTCTACTTTCCTCAAATCTATGAAAAAAAATAATATCTACCAAAGAACAATTTTTTTCCTTAGTTGGTCCAAGTGGATCTGGAAAATTTCATTTTATTTTTGATTGGTTGAAAATTGGTACTTTTCAATCAGCATTTGACAACTTGTTTTTACTTTTAATAAAATTATCAACCTCTTTGTAGTCAAATGCAAAAATGAAACCTCAAACTTGTCCAAGGAGTAGATTTTGACTCGGTCAAAAAACTTATTAATAACAGAACTGAGTATCTACTTATATTTGGTTATTGTGAAGATTTTTCAAATTCTAAGCCATTCGTAAAAATTGCCACTGCTGCAAGACACAAGGGTCTGAACACAATACACATCAAACACAGTTTGTTTCTTTAAAGCAAATTGGGATTGGGAAGAGCTGTAGATGTATAATGTTTACTAAAGTCTTGTTCAAGTCACTGAGAGATGTTTTACAAATCAATACCTTAAGTCAACAATAGGTCCAGGATCTCAATTGAAAGAGTGGTATCAAGGTTCAACATCAGTTCCTTATGGTCACATACTTATTGATTCAACACCAAAAATAGTGATTTCACTTAGTTTTTGCTCTAGTAGTGGCTCAGTTCCAACCAAAATTTGTCTCGATACCAGTTGGAATAGAGACAAAGTATTTGGAAAAAAAGTACACAATACGTCTCTATTCTCCCAATATATCAAAAAATTTCCCTAATCACAAAGTACACTTCCATTCTAAATTGTCCAAAAAGTTTCATTCAATTTCTGAGCGAGCGTTTTTTGGAAAGGAGACGTACTAAAACATCAAAAAGATCTTTCAGACCTAACACAGAAAAGAACTCCTCTACACAAAAGAAGAATTATTTTAGATTCAACTAAAGGGTTACAATTGATATTAATCATCACCTATTTTGTCATTAAAAGGTTGACATAGAAGAGAACAGTTTGTTTTAATTCCGTAATCAGTTTATCAATCACAAAGTACACTTCCAAGACAACAATAATTGGAACAAAAACAAGCAAAAGGAAGATTGTACTAAAAATTTTTGATGATATTTACAGTGCTGTAAATGCGAGGTTGAAAACGAGTAACACTAAGCACCTTATTGATTCATTTTTCGATTCTCCTAGAATAAAACTCAGGCACTCAGACAAAATCTTATTAGATAATCGAGATACGAAATGATCTATTGTAGACTTTGCGTGAGCACTAAAGCGAAAAAACACCAATTTTCCAGATGATAACTTTAATTTTTTGGAAGCAACTCAAGTTCCTCCTACACTTGTTATTAACAAGAATGCCAAATCAAAAGACAGAGGAACTTGGATCCCTTTCAAAATCTGAAAAGTAAGACTAAACTGATTGTATTCTAGGGTAGAGCTGCGTACGGTTCTATTTAAAACTTGAGTAAAGCGAGTGGTTTATCAAAAACGAAACAGAACAATTCATACAAACCACAACATCGTATACAAAATTTGGTCCACCAATCAGGCGTCCGAAGACTTCAAGCTTTTTCTAAATATATCAATGAAATTTGGTATATGGACTTGGTTTTTGTAGACAGTTTATCTAAGCAAAGCAACGGAGTCAAGTATTTTTTAGTGCAGTTTTGATTGGGTGTATTTCAATTTTTTTATGAAATTTTAGAAATTTAATCTCTCAAGAAAGTAATTCACGCTTGATTAATTTTGTGGGGAACTGCTTATATGCATCTGTCATATGATCGTGGGATAATTATGTGGAAAAAGATAAAGTAAAACATAAAAATAATAAATCCATTGGAGCTGTCATCCTTTCTCCAGATAACCTGGGTAATAAAAGATTAATGGGATATAAAAGTAGTCAACTGTGAGGAGCTATCAAGATTCCCCTGATATCCCCCGGAGCGGAATAATTAACCTGTCATTTTACCCAGACAACTTGAGGGAATATAAATGAGATGAAATAAGTATTTATTAGATTTTTTTGAGAAAAAAAATTGTTCTGTGATATAATAGTTTATGAATCCATACTTTGAATCGAAACTTAGTTTTTTCGAAACTTAACATCCAAAAAAAAATTCTCGATTTTTCAAGGTAAAATTGTTTTTCGAGATAAAAATGTATTGCAAATACAACTAAAAAAAATTTCAAAAACTTTTTTCTGAAACTTACCATCTGAAACTTACCATCCAAAAAAAATTTTTTTTTTCGATTTTTCAAGATTACAAGGATTTTTCAAGATAAAATGTATTTGCAAGAAACGCCTAAAAAACTTTAAAAAATGTTACTGAAACTTATCATCTGAAACCTGCCATATCGAACTTTTGTAAGACGGGATAGCCCTTACATATCAAAAATTGTAAAAGTTAGCTAAGAAACTCAAGTATCGGCAAAATCGAGCTCCAAGAAATTCGGGCGCCGAGAAAATTTTCTGAAACTTACCATCTTAATACATTAGGGAAATATTCACTATCTTGATACATAAGAAATCTATTCCCTATCTTAATACATAGGTGGGTGACCAGATGCTCTATTCACTATCTTAATACATAGCGGTCACCCATCATCCCCTGATCAGCTCACTCTTCTACTACGCACACTTGACTATCATACTGAAACTCAGATGAAGGTTTTTCAATCTTTCTTGTTAGCTGCAAAATGGTGAAAGTTTGTTGAGTTTAAAACTGTTTCCACTTTTGGGTTTATTTATCATTGTGTGGATTAATTGTCAAGGAAATTTTCAAACTGTCAAGCTTTTCCAAGCCTTCGTGGCATTCTAAAATTTAACCTGAATTTGTTGAGTTTAAAGTTGCTTCTAGCTCAAACATTCATCGCAACAAATGTCTCCCAAGGACTATGCCGTCTCTAAATGCCATGATTATGCAAAGATTCCTGACAATTTACATTGTAAAAATGATCAGAGTCCTACAACAAGCAAATAATCGGCTTATCATTTTGAAAGAGTTAAAACAGATCAGTCTTAAACTTCAATGTTTTGCTGACCATTTAACATGCTGATAGTTCTATAGGTATGTAGCAGTGTCGAATCCATCTGGGAATATGCTCACCTGCATCAACAATTTTTTGGTACTTTCGTCCAGTTTGAACACTACGCAAAAAACGACAGGAACGACAGCGTTCTAAAGTTATTTTCAACAGGTTTGAAAAAGTTTAAATTTGGAAGTTTTCGAATAGTTAAGGTGCCTGAAGGTTAACTTAAAGGGGCGAACTATTTGGGCTCAAACATCAATTCAAACTCAACTGAAAAAAGCGCTAGCTGATCCAAAAAAAAATAAACGTGTGGTTGTCACTATGTTCTTGAAGTGGCTTGTAGCGAAAATAGAGAAATCATCTCAGAATTGTTTGTTTCTTGCTGAAAAAAATTTTGTTCTGAAACTCAATATATGTGATACTAGGGCAAAATACTATGGTCTCGTTTTGCCTATAAGCCTCATTTAAGACAATGCTTAACATTGTGTTTCTTGGCTCTGGGACAGAAACTTAAGCAGCAAACATCAAAAATTAAAAGCTTTCAGTTTATTACAGTTTAGTAGTAGTGTAAAAGTGGCTGGAGAATGATCAATTTCAAACCCCTTTTTTTCGATGTGATGTTGTATTGATCATTTTTAACCCCCAAAAGGGGTTAAAACTCCTACTTTGTCCGTCACACTTGTTTTGAGGGGGGTTAAAGTTGGTCATTTTTCGACCAATTTTTGGAAACGGAATGGAATTAAGTTTTGGTAGGTGCATGTTTTCCTTTGACTTTGACAATTCAAATTTCACTGCGCACGTTATAATGTGGAATAATTTGTAATCTTGTCACACCGTGTGGAATTAAATTAAATTAAATGTGGTAATATTGGTAAGATTATATTGTTGTTTGGATTACCCCCCTCACGGTTAGAGTTGATTATTTTACTTTTCGGTCAGAAGAACAACTTTAAAAAGCTTTAGTTCCTGAATGAAAGGCACTATAAAGCTATTCATTTACACTGATAATCAGAACATTTAAGCATCGCCGTTTAGTTGGTCTTATTTCTTACGGCTCGCTTTCTTCTCGATCTTCAATATATAAATTGGGGCATGTTTATGCTGCTTTCTATGACCCGCTTTGCTAAGAAATGCAAGTATCGGCAAAATCGAGCTCCAAAATTTTCGGGCGCCGAGAAAATTTTCCGAAACTTGCCATCATAATACATTAGGAAACATATTCACTACTTTAATGCAAAGGAAATCTATTCCCTATCTTAATACATAGGTGGGTGACCGGACGCTCGATTGCCTATCTTAGTACATGGGGGTCACCCACCACCCTCCCTTATCAGCTCACTGTTCTACTACGCTGATGACTATCATACTTAAACTCAGATGAATGTTTTTCAAAATTTCTTGTAAGCTGCAAAATGTTGAAAGTTTTCCGAGTTTAAAATAGTTTCCACCAAATCGTTTAGTTATCATTGTGTCGATTAACTGCCAAGGATATTTTCAAACTTTCAAGCTTTTCCAAGCCTTCGTGGCATTCTAAAATTTAACCTGCATTGGTTGAGTTTATAGTTGCTTCTAGCTCAAACGATCATTGCAATAAATGTCTCCCAAGGACTATGCCGGCGCGAAATGCCATGATCATACAAAAATTCCTGACATTTTACATTGTACAATTGACCAAAGTACTACAACAAGCAAAAACTTGGCTTATCAATTGGAAAGAATTAAAACAGATCAGTCTTAAACTTCAATGTTTTGCTGACCATTTTTTGTGCTGATAATTCTATAGATATTTAGCATTGTCCAAACCATCTGGGAATATACTCACCGGCATCAACAAAATTTTTGGTTTTTTTGAAGTTTGATTTTTATGCAAAAATTGACTGGTAATTGACACTTTAAATAGAAAATTTATAAACTCAATCAAAAACTACATTATTTGAAGTATGGTCATGTTTGAACATGGTGAAAGGAGAACATAATGTGGTTGAACTTACCCACTAAGTCGACCCACTTTAATACTTTCAGGTTCGAAAGTAATTTTCAACAGGTTTGAAAAGTTGTAACTATGGAAAATTTCGAAAAAATTATGGGCCTGAAGGTTAACTTAAGGGGCGGGCGAATTATTTGAAACCAAACATCATTTCAATTTCAGCTGAAGTAAGCTAGCTGATTTAAAAAATCAACGTGTTGTTGTCACTATGTTCTTGAAGTGGCTTGTAGCGAAAAAAAGAAGAAATCTCAAAATTGTTTGTTTCTTATTGAAAAAAAAAACAATTTTGTTCTGAAATTCAATCTAAGTAATGTTAGGGCAATATACAGTGGTCTCGTTTTCCCTACAAGCCTTATTTAAGACAATGCTTAACATCGTGTTTTCGGCTCTGGGACAGAAACACAAGCAGCAAACATCAAAAGTTAAAAGTTTACAGTTACTACAGTTTAGTAGTAGTGTAAAAGTGGCTGCGAAAATGATCACTTTTAACATCTCTTTTTTCCGATGTGCCGTTGAAATGACCATTCTTAACCCTCAAAAGGGTTAAAGCTCCTACTTTTTTGTCACACATGTTTTAAAGGGGGTTAAAATTGGTCAATTTTTGACAACTTTACGAAAACGGGAATGAAATTAAGTTTTGGTTGGTGCATGTTTTACCTTGACTTTGACACTTCGGTCGAAAGAACAATTTTGTAAGGCTTTATTTCCTGAATGAAAAGTACTATATGGCTAATCATTTACTTTTATGATCAGAACTTAGTCAGAATCGTTTACTACAATTGCACGTCGATTTAAGCACCGCCGTTTAGTTGGTTCTTTTTCTTCCGGCTCGCTTTCTTCTTGACCTCAAAACCAAAAAAAGGCAGAAGCTGCTATGTCTGACTGGCTTTGCCCACTTAGTTGGTCGAAACCTACCAAATCCTGTTGTAACTCTTGAACATTGTATGTGGGTTGGTTGAAACCCATAACTGGCGGTGTAAAAAGACCCACGTTATATCATCCCTGCGCTTCTATAACTTCAGCCGAATCCTCCCTTCCGTTTTTTGTGGGAGTGACAACCACGTCCACGTTGTACCATACCAGTCCATGGTGCGCCCATTTCCCTTATGAACATATCCTCACGCAAACGTTTATGTCCAAAAGGACAAGTAGTTACTCTCTCTGCTTGTATATAGCGCTTATTGTCAAATGCACTCAGGGAAAATTTGTTCATTTTTATATTTTGTAAACTGTGGCTACAGGAATTTATCAGCACATTCTCTGAGCGGACCAGCGAACAGTAAATCAAAGTTTGTTTGTACTCATTTTGGGTTGGCTCCCGTTTTGTATATGTGGAGACGCCTTTGGTGCTTCGTTTGTCATTTTCTAAACAAAAAGACAACCAATTTAGTTCATATTTTTTTACAATTTTTTTTTTCGTTTTCCACGACATACCTCCCTCCCCCACTACGTAATCTTATGAATTGTTTTTGTTGCCCTTTTCTAAAATGGTGATTGGAAACTAAAAAAACTAAACTTACTGGAAGAAATAATGCTGTTCAGTTTGGGCTTTAGTCCGACGTACTCCTGTATTCTCTCCCCAGCAAACTCGTCCTTAAATTGGATGGTAACCGCAAGTTCTCTTTGCTATAGAGGCGGTGAGTGACTGGTAGACTTCAAACATCAAAATGATTTTGCAGTTCATGATTTTTCTCGACTTCATTGTTGAGATCTTTGCTGCGGATTTCCTACAGGATCGAATCAGTGTCCAAATATAAAGAAGTTGCGTCGTAATTTTTCATGTTTATGTTGTAATGGAATTAGAACATGTAAAATATTGCCAAACCTAGTATCGTTGCACCGAAAACTGCTTATCCCATTTGTTGTTCACAGGTTTTGAGGTTACAGTTACCAACTGTTAGTCAATAGTTTTTACACAGCTAAATCTTTTTTTTCCAGGATAAAGTTTGCAGTTCTTCTGCATTGCGAATATTATCTACAATTAGTGGATTTCTTTTTAATTCGCAGAAATTTCCTAACGCAATTTTTATAAGTTACTTGAAGAAATCTTGTTCAAACTTGGGAGTAGCTTTTTGTCGGAGCTCAGTGATCAAATGAACATATGATGCAATACATTTTTCTTGTCTGAACTGCAGCACTCGATTTAGTTTTTCAATTTTCAAACCAAGTTTGACATAATATGAAGTGTTAGGAAGTGTACAGTATAGTTTTTCTTTGGAAAGAACTTTTGCATGAGCTTTGGCGTGGTGCCCACTTTATCCGAAATGTTCCTTTCTCCAATTGTAGCTCACTGAGCCATATTTCCGACACAACTTCTTTCTGGGGCGAGTGGGTAATCTGGATGTGTATCGTGTAGGTGATGGGGAAAAAAGAATCAACGTCCAAAATGTATCCGATTTCAGATTCTCTACTCGTGTTGAGAGTTTTGGCTATAGTTACTTGGTCATTAAACTCAAACGAGTTGAATGGAAAAGGAAATTTCTCAACAATCTCGCCATATAAATTCTATCAGGAACAGGAAAGTGCCAGGTTGTTTAGGGTCATAAATTTTTACAATTTATTGTTGGCAGAAACAATTTTTTTTTAAAACACTATCAATGCCTCCTCTGAAGTCAGGTTTTCTACCATATCCAAGTGCTCCCAATAGGTTGTAAAAATGCAACTCCTGAGATGTTGCTAACCGTGAAATTGAGCAAAATATAGCTTATATGTGTCATTACACACACGTCTAAGTTCTTCAAAATTGCATGCAAGAGTCAAGGTATCAGTCGTTAGATACCAATCACTGTATTCGCCCAAAGTCTGACAACCGGAACGAGTGTACACTAACCATGCAACCATGACACTAATAGAGCCTCCTTGCACCGTGTTGGTCCACTTGTCTCGTGCAGGTAGTCCATCTTATGTGTATCTTGAATGGCTGTCAACTACGAGTAGGGAAGTAACCTTTTTGCCGAATCAAAGCTTTATCTTCTTCCTCTCGGCTAGCAAAAGGCTTATTGAGGTTAAAAGAACTTTTCACGAGTAGATTCCGAGCCAGCTTATCTAGTGGCCTGTTCAGAACTGTCGACAAAACGGATTTCTTCGCAGACATTGCAGAAAAAATGAAAAAAAAAAATTCTTCATTGAGCGAACTGACCGAAAAGATGTTTCTGGTATTAGTATCATGCAGACTCTTCAGTACATGGTGCGAACCATAACTCTGGAGAAAATTGGCAAAGACAGGGGTGAATTTTAAGGTGCGTCTCAGGAAGTTGCATCTGTTGTGGACGCATCCAAGGAATGAACCATGAAAATGATTATGGTCCAATACGTTCGCATTGTTTTCGGAAAATTCCTCTTCGCAAGTGCAGCATTTTTTGTCACTGTCTTCA
This sequence comes from Symsagittifera roscoffensis, assembly GCF_963678635.1. Taxonomy (NCBI): domain Eukaryota; kingdom Metazoa; phylum Xenacoelomorpha; order Acoela; family Convolutidae; genus Symsagittifera; species Symsagittifera roscoffensis. The sequence goes on along the minus strand of NC_087070.1, from coordinate 9,415,913 downwards.
AAAATAGTGGTGCTTCCGAGGTAGTTTCGTTATCTTCGTGCTTTATATTGAAAGTTACGCGCCAATACTTCTAGCAGTCGAACAAATTTAGTCATCGCGACCACTCCTCGATGAAGTGAAAAAAAAACGTCGGCTGCGGGTTTCCAGCTTCCACAACTACAAGACAAAAACTCCTGGTTTCATGTTTTTCAATTTACGGTTGTGCTCTGCAAGTAGGATTATTTCTCACTGTCTTCACTTTCTCCAACACACACACACTCCAAATCAAAGTAAACCGCGAATGGGCTATAGCCTCTGGCACCGATGTCTTTGAAGTGTAAATAGCTCTTGTTAACTTTTGGGATAGTAAAGACTGATGGTTCGTTCCCCATGCTGAAAAATTGTTGGCGCTGAAGATGAACATCTGTGGAGGCAGTTACGGCATATCATGTTTCTCGATCTGAGTTTTTTATTGCATTTTATTGACCAGCTTATTCAGGTTTTTTATCACGACGTAGTGGTGCATGCCCATATCGTTTAGGATCAGCAAATCCACAACAAAAATGGACTGATTTTTTGACACTCTCAAGTTTAGAAGGCTCTTTTCATTTTACCTGAAGAAAAAACTTGAATGATATTTTTATAGTAATTTAAAGTCATCGTTATTATAATTCTTCAACGACTGTGCAGCCAAACACTTGTCCTGAACTGCTTAGATACAGGTTCGCGCCAATTAAAAAAACTAATGAAAAAAACTGCAACTAACCTGAAGATATTCCCTTGTACTTCATTGAGAATTTCGATGCATCCAATAGCCGGTAGACCCATTGGGTAGAAAAAATAACGCTTTGTTCGTGCGCTCTTGAGTTTTTGCAATAATTATAGAAGCTCGCTCTCTCCTCCTCTTTACTCTGCGTCGTACGAAGAGTAGGCAGAATGTTGTTCTACCAATGATACTCAGTAACAAAACAGTAATCAAAGCATCTATCATCCTCATGAATGTGAATGTTCAACAAGAAGCGTTTGTAATTCCGAAAATCAGCTGGTAGTGTCAAGTACGATGAATCCCTGATCGGTGCAGACTTTACCGATTTAGGACAATTTTACCAATTCTGCGCTTTTTCCAGCCGCTACCATGAGACGCATATTGATGGACAGTAGACAATATTTGGTCTACGCAATCATAGAAGTGGCCTTGGGTCCATCCTTGAACGTCTACAGCAAGCAATTTGCAATTGGCGAAGATGGTTATTACTTCTTCTGTGCCACCTGCTTTTTCTTTTTCAAGAGTTATTTCTGCCGACAAATGAGCTTTCTGAGGCTCATACATAGTATTTTGATGTAAGAATTCTTCGAAATTGTCTCTTTTAGTCAGGATTAGAGCAAATAAATCCACTTCATTTTTCATGGGCACTATATCGTTTGCCCTGACTGCTTCATCAAAAACTGTCTCAACAGGCTGTATAGAAGTGAGGATTTCTCGACTCACATCTCATACTGCCAGACCGTGTTCGTTTCGCATATGCGATATGCGCAGCATACGTGCGATCATTTTTGAGCACACTAATGTCGTAGAGACAAGTTCTTCTTTGTTCCGACTCATCGATTGTTTCGTGACGCTCTACAACATGTTCCCAAATGATACCTAGTGACTTATCCTCCAGTTCTTAGTGACCACAGCGTAGTCGGTTTTGACAGGGTCGAGCTTGAGACTAGCCATTAGATGTTTTTTGAGGCTTCGCAGTTCGCTCAGTTTCTTTTGGCGTAACTAACAAGATACGCGTTTTGTAGACTTTACGAGGTTGCTTGTTGAGAAAATTAAAATTTCAGAAAGCTAGCTTCAACTAAAGCAGATACTGTTTTTTAAGTCAAAAGGTTTTAAATGATTTCTCGTTTCTTTTACGACTGCAATTAAAGCTGCTTAGATTTTTATTTTTGCCAAACTAGGAGTGACTTCCTAAGGTAGAGCATAGAATAATCAATTCTAGAGGTTGCACCCAAATAGTATGCACTTACATAACAAAAAAAACAAATTGAACTCATTTCATAAACATATAAACAGTCTCATAAATCAACCAAATTTTCCGAAATAACCAAGAAGTTCCTAAACAAGTTTTGTATCTTCCAAAAATTCATCGGCTTTCACTTCAAAAAACCTCACCGGGTAGGTCTAAGCCCAATAGTGTGAAATGAAAGCCTTGCACCGAACGTGGTTAACCAACAATTGAGCTGTAAGCATAGCTCAGACTAGGAATGGAAGGGAGCGACTCCAGGGTGATCAATCGAAGGCAATACTGTAAATGATAGGCGACTTTTGACAATGAAAAAAAAAGATCAAATCTGAAATTAAAATTTTTGATTAAATTGCAAAAATTGTTTTTTTTTTGTTTAATTTTCATTCTTTCAAAGAATTTTGAAAAAATTACAGAGCAAACTTTAATTTCGTAAAAAAATCTAAACAAAACATGATCCTCATGAACAAAGATTCTCCAAAGTGATGCATTCTTGGTGGAAAAAAAGCTTTTGAGTTTTCAGAGATCTCTAAAATGCCTTTTGCAATTTTTGGCGCATAGCAAGCATTGATAGGTGGCGTCTCAGTTAGTATGGTTGGTGCAGTGGATTTTTGAGTGCTGGAAGAAGACGAACAAGAAGTCTGCTGCGGCTATTGTTGAGTGATTGAAAAAACGTCTGGTTTCATTGAGGTTTTGGGCGTCTGCTGGCCCTCATCTTTTTCTGTTGATTCAATCGACTTAATTATCCTGTGAGATTCTCCCTCTGCTAAGTCTCTAATGGATCCGTCCTGGTTTTCTTAGAAGTGGATCGATTGGCACTCGTAGTCAAACAGTATTTTTCTTGGTGAACGATCCAGACAAAAGGGATGTTGAATATCAGTGCGCTCCAGCAATTTGATCTAGCAAACAATTGGGTAACATCATGTGGTTTTTGGTGACCCATTTGTCGAATTCTCTGCTTCCTGGATCAATATCGTTCAAAGGTCTTGCTTTTCGATGACGCATTTTCCTTTCCTGTTGAACCACTAGTATAGAATCTTTGGTACAGGCTTTGGTATAATGTATCTCTTTCAAGAGAAATAATTGAAATGATTTGCAGTGGAGTTAACATCGTTGAAAACTTTGTTCTGATTAATTTTGAGAGAGATTGAATAAAAATTCTCAAAATTTTGATTTAGATTTAGCGGTCTGGCTCTTAAATTGGTTAATAGGGACACTAAAAGAACCTTAAAGATTTAAGCGGTTTTGGAGCATTTGAGCATTTGTTCAAAAATTGCTATGTTTTGGGCGGGAAACCTTGACTCAGGTCATCGCACGAGTCATGTTTCTTCACTTCATTTGAAGCAAAATTCGAGCAATTTTGGCGTTTTTTTAGACAGTTCGCAGAAGCCGCTCAAAAACGGCGCAACATATGAACGATTTTTGAGCGGTTTATTTAGAAAAGCATCTCAAACACTGCGCAAGTTGTGAACACTTTTTCAGCAGTTTTAATTAAAAAAATGCTCAAAAACCGATCAAACATGCGCGGGTTTTGAGCAGTTTTTGCAAATTGTCTAAAAAACGCTTAAATTGCTCAAAACTAGCTTCAAATTAGTTGAGAAAATGATGATCCGAGTCGTGGTGTCCAATCAAAAAATAAGTATGGTTTAAATGGTTTAAGCATCTTTTTAGATAATTGCGCTCAGAATCTGGTTTTGGATTGAGCGGTTTGAGCGGGTTTTGAGCAGTTTAGAGCATTTTTTGAGCGTATTTTAAAAAAAATTGTTTTTGATTTTTAATGAGATGTAATGAACCTTCACGACTGTTATTTTTGGTTCTTAGAATCTTTCAGGTTTGTTTTGGAGCGGTGTTGAAATGTTTTCAACACTTTGATCCTTTCTTGCGAAGATTTAAGCGGTTTCTGCGCGGTTCCAGCAAATTTTTCCAAAAAATTGCTCAAACCGCTCAAAATTAGTGTAAGTTTGGGCTGCAAACTTCGACTCGGGTCATCACACGAGTCGAGTTTTTAACCTAACTTGAGTTTTTAAGCTAAGATTTGAGCGGTTTGATCTGTTTTTTTAGACTATTGCGCTCACAATCTTGCTTCAAATTAAACGGTTTGATAGAATTTTGGACGGTTATCCGCAGAAAACCCTCAAAAAACCTTATTTCAGGTCCAAGTGAGTGGAAAAATTTGCATACTTTCTAATCCACAGCTTTACACCTGAAATAAACGAGTTTCTAAATTCAAAAAGTCACAGAAATTACCAACTGATAACATGTTGCTCTTTTCGGAACAATCTGTTGGTCGAGATCCCGCTCAAAAAACGATTTGAGCTGACAAACCAAGATTTGAGCGATTTGAGTGGTTTTTTGGCAGATGGTTTTCAAACCGTTCGAAAACTGCTCAATTTCTTCCAAGAAACTATCAAAACGGTGAAAAATTTTCAAAACTGCTTCAAAGCAACCTAAAATGTTCAAGAGTCCAAAACACAGTCGTCAAGGTTCATTACGTCTCATTGATTGTCAAATCTAAGACCTGTCATCTTTTTTCAGACAACAGCCCAAAAATCATTCAAAACTGCTCAAAAATTGCTCAAACTGCTCATTCTACAACGTAATTCTAAGCTTCTGAGCGTAATTTTCTAAGAAAGCTGCTCAGTTTGAATCAAAATCTGAGCGGTTTGAGCTGTTTGAGCGGTTTTCTTAAACAATTGCGCTCAAAATCTTGCTTCAAAAAAACGTTTTCGAGGGTTTTTGCGCGGTTTTCTACCAATTTTTCTGTGATTTTTGAACTGTTTATTTTTAAAAGTCGCTCGATAACCGCGCAAGACTTGAACGGTTTTTGAGCAAGTTATTTTTAAAAGCGCTCGAAAAAGTTCAAACCTTAAGCAGTATTGAAAAAATTATTGTTTTGTATTCAAACACGGTAATCAATTGAATTTTATCTGTATTTGAAAGTCTGTGTTATCTTTTTCTGCGATATAGGTTTCGCTACATTTAATAAAAACCTGAGGTCTAATCCTCAAATGTTAGAAAAAACGATCACTCAAAAAGACTGTGAAAACTACACTGTCCAAAGATCTGCTTTCAAATAATTTTTAATTGATTTTATTCTCATTTTCATTGCAAGCGGACTTAAAATGTCTGCAAAAAACGGTAACTCAGACCGCGAGCTTGGTTACAATTGTATATTAAGTTTTTGAGAACAATGTCAACATTATTTATAGCTAAAAGCCACAAAACTGCTTGACCTTGAATGGGCCAACTGCCATTTAATTGGTCTACAAATGTTTTTTCGTTGAAGTTTGGGCTAAAAACATCAAGTTATAAGTGTTAAAATATAAATTGTGTCTGGAAGTTTTTTTTACAATTAGCTTTATTTCCTCAATTGATTTCGGCACAATTTTGTAGCGCGGTTTATTTCGCCAAGTAGACAAGACGACTAAACTAATCGAATTTTGGCAGGATACTGGATATTATACTGCTGGTCTGCATAAAAAACCACCATCCGGATCAGGGGCGAATCTAGGATTTTCTCGATGGGGGAGCGGATTTGTTTCTAGTTCGATCGAATTAGTTTTCCGAGCTCTCCCAGAGCACTAAAAAGACCCTGTTGTGGCCAAATTTTGTGCTTCGCATTTGAGCATTTGTTCAAAATTTGCTATGTTTTGGGCGGGAAACCTTGACTCAGGTCATCGCACGAGTCATGTTTCTTGACTTCATTTGAACCAAAATTTGAACAATTTGGGCGTTTTTGTTTAGACAGTTCGCAGAAGCCGCTCCAAAAAAAAAACGAAAGATTCTTGAGCGGTTTATTTAGAAACGCATCTCAAACACTGCGCAAGTTGTGAACTTTTTTTTCAGCAGTTTAATGAAAAAAATGCTCAAAAACCGTTCAAACATGCGCCGTTTTTGAGCAATTTTTGCAAATTGTCTAAAAAACGTTTAAATTGCTCAAAACTAGCTTCAAATTAGTTGAAAAACTGATGATCCGAGTCGTGGTGTCCAATCAAAAAGTAAGTAAAGTTTAAATGGTTTAAGCATCTTTTTAGATAATTGCGCTCCGAATCTGGTTTTAGACTGAGCGGTTTGGGCGGGTTTTGAGCAGTTTAGAGCAATTTTTGAGCGTATTTAAAAAAAATTTCTCTTTGATTTTTAATGAGTCGTAATGAACCTTCACGACTGTTATTTTTGGTTCCTAGAATCTTTTAGGTTTGTTTTGGAGCGGTGTTGAATTGTTTTCAACAATTTGATCGTTTCTTGCGAAGATTTAAGCGGTTTCTGCGCGGTTCCAGCAAATTGGTCCAAAAAAATTGCTCAAACCGCTCAAAATTAGTGAAAGTTTGGGCTGCAAACTTCGACTCGGGTCATGACACGAGTCGAGTTTTTCCATTAACTTGAGTTTTTCATCTAAAATTTGAGCGATTTGAGTGTTTCCTTAAAATTTTTTTTTTTAAATCAGCTTTATTTCCTCAATTGATTTCGGCACAATTTGGTAGCGCGGTTTATTTCGCCAAGTAGACAAGACGACTAAACTAATCGAATTTTGGCAGGATACTGGATATTATACTGCTGGTCTGCATAAAAAACCACCATCCGGATCAGGGGCGAATCTAGGATTTTCTCGAGGGGGGAGCGGATTTGTTTTTAGTTCGATCGAATTAGTTTTCCGAGCTCTCCCAGAGCACTAAAAAGACCCTGATGTGGCCAATTTTTGTGCTTCGCATTTGAGCATTTGTTCAAAATTTGCTATGTTTTGGGCGGGAAACTTTGACTCAGGTCATCGCACGAGTCATGTTGCTGACTTTCTAATCTACAGCTTTACACCTGAAATAAACGAGTTTCTAAATCCAAAAAGTCACAGAAACTACTTACTGATAATATGTTGCTCCTTTCGGAACAATCTGCTGGTCGAGATCCCGCTCAAAAAACGATTTGAGCTGACAAACAAGATTTGAGCGGTTTGAGCTGTTTGAGCGGTTTTCTTAAGAAATTGCGCTCAAAATCTTGCTTCAAAAAAATGGTTTTGGGGGTTTTTGCGCTGTTTTTTACCAATGTTTTTGTGATTTTTGAACGGTTTATTTTTAAAAAATGCTCGATAACCGCGCAAGACTTGAACGGTTTTGGAACAAGTAATTTTAAAAAGCGCTCGAAAAAGTTCAAATCTCAAGCAGTTTTGAAGAATTTATTGTTTTGTATTCAAACACGGTAATCAATTGAATTTTATCTGTCTTTGAAAGTTTTTGTTATCTCTTCTGCTACATAGGTTTCGCTACATTTAATAAAAAGCTGAGATCTAATCCTTGAAACGTTTGGAATAACGATCACTAAAAAAACAACTGTGAAAACTTCACTGTCCAAAGATCTGCTTTCAAATAATTTTTAATTGATTTTAATCTCATTTTACTTGCAAGTGGACCTCAAATATCTGCAAAAAACGGTAACTCAGACCGCGAGCTTGGCTAAAAGTGTATATTAAGTTTTTGAGAACAATGTCAACATTATTTATAGCTGAAAGCCACAAAACTGCATGACCCTGAATGGGCCAACTGCCATTTAATTGGTCTCGAATATTTTTTTCTATGAGGTTTGGGCTAAAAATATCAAGTTATAAATGTTAAAACAAAAATTGTGTATGGAATTTTTATAAAAATTAGCTTTATTTCCTCAATTGATTTCGGCACCATTTTGTAGCGCTGTTTATTTCGCCAAGTATACAAGACGACTAAATTAATCGAATTTTGGCAGGATACTGGATATTATAGTGTTGGTCTGCATAAAAAACCACCATCCGGATCAGGGACGAGTCTAGGATTTTCTCCAGGGGGGGGCGGAATTTCTTAAATTTTCGAAAGTTTTGTCGACATTTGTTTTTTTATAGTTCGACCGAAATAGTTTTCCGAGCTCCACCAGAGCATTAAAAAAAGAGCTTGTTGTGGCCAAATTTTGTGCGCCACAGGCAAAATTTTGAAAAACAGGCCAAAAAAGGCGTTTTTAGGCATTTTTAAAAAAAAATTGGACCAAAAAAATTTGCGTTTTTTTGGCGCGCGCTCTCCCCCTAAAGTAAGTATATAATGGCGCCGAAGGCGCTCTAGAAAATTTTTAGGTTCCATCACCAAATATTGATATCTCAAAATAGTATAAAGGGGTCGGAAGGGGGTCGAATACCTAGGTCCCTGAGGGGAGGGAGACAAGAGCGTAGGCCCCACCCCCCCGGCCACCGCCTAAATCCGCCCCTGATCCGGATATATATTCCTCACTTTCATCGTAAAAAAATCACTTTTATTGAAATGCTCAAAATGAACGTAAAAAGGATAAAGCTCGAGGAAATTTAGAAAAGACTAGACACGATAGTATATAAAAAAAACTGATCCTAAAAAGGCTTAGCTGGTCAAAAAAAGTTTTGTATTAACTGTTTTGTTATACTTATCATAAAATTCTGCTGACATCCAAAATCAACTGCATCTTCAAAGCTTAATCACATTAAGACTGCTAGCTTTGAGTTGCACCTTTAGAATCCTACATACACTAGTGGACAAAACTTAGCCTCATTGAAAGTATCATTACTTAGCTTGCTAGCTTTGAGTTGCACCTTTAGGATCCTACATACACTAGTGGACAAAACTAAGCCTCTTTGAAAGTATCATTACTTATTTTCAATGACTTACTAATGTAATTAGCGTCTGAAAATGCTAATTTTCCTCATGTGAACTAATTCAAAAAAACGGTTTCGAGGGTTTTTGCGCGGTTTTCTACCAATGTTTTTGTGATTTTTGAACGGTTTATTTTTTAAAGTCGCTCGATAACCGCGCAAGACTTGAACGGTTTTGGAGCAAGTAATTTTACAAAGCGCTCGAAACAGTTCAAATCTCAAGCAGTTTTGAAGAATTTATTGTTTTGTATTCAAACACGGTAATCGATTGAATTTTATCTGTCTTTGAAAGTTTTTGTTATCTTTTTCTGCTACATAGGTTTCGCTACATTTAATAAAAAGCTGAGGTCTAATCCTCAAAACGTTAGAAAAAACGATCAATAAAAAAAAACTGTGAAAACTACACTGTCCAAAGATCTGCTTTCAAATAATTTTTATTTGATTTTAATCTCATTTTCATTGCAAGCGGACTTAAAATAACTGCAAAAAAACTGATCCTTAAAAAGCTTAGTAGTATTGTATCGTGTCCCGGATCCTAAGGGGGGGTCCTCACGTAAAGCAAAATCCTAGGAAAGGGGTCCTTAATTTTTTGGAGGACCCCTATCCTAGGATTTTGTAAACGAAAGAAATTTTCCACCCAAAAAGCAAAAGACCCCCTACTTAGGATCTTGCTAAGTTTAGCTTAACAACAAGGGACACGATACAAAATTCTTTCTAATTCCAATTTTTGGGGTCCTAATTATTGGTCCTGGTTAATTATATGAATCATGTTAATTGTTATATTTGTTTCGGGCAAATGAACTTTCGACCTAGTTGAAATTTGTTAGTGAACGGGGAATTGACTTTTATGGTATATAATAAAAATGCGCCGGCCAATTTGGCAGCGTAGCTTAACTGTTGGCAGCAGTAAACTAATTCCTTAAATTGACCTAAATTTTATGGTGAAAAGGCAGTAAATTGAAATTACTCTCAAAAGGCGGCGGCCGTTTCTGGGCAAAATATACCAAATGATAAATTTGACAAATTTTGAAATAAGAAAAATGAAATTAGAGGGAACTTGGTGTACTGAAGATATTGATAATGAACATTTACAATTAAGAGTGTTTTCAACCGCAGAAAAAAACTCATTTTTCAAATTTAGTAATGAACGCTACGTCGTCTTCTTCGAAAGGGCAAAGGAAATTTCAAAGAAAGAATACGAGTTAATTTTCAAAGAACAATTTTATTTGAGTGAGCTTCAACAAATCTCTTGGTGCATTTCTACAAAACAAAAGTATGGTACTGTGAGCGATTTGAATCTTGCTGATTATGAAAACGTATTCGACTATTCGTTTGATTTTACCTCAAAAAGGGTTGATAAAGACTTGGAGAGAAAAATCCGTCTATGTTTCAACAAGCTATCAAAACACAAAAAAATTCCGGTGGTTTTTTTAATTATTTACCACCGTTATCTTAATGAGACTAAATGGTATTTGCAAGGCCACTTTTATTTCCACTGGCTTGAAATTCAGCAGGTTGGAGAGGTATTGGAAAAAATAAATAATGAAATTGCAAAAAAGCAGAGTAACTCCTATTTGAAAATAATTCACGAAATTTATACGTCTTTGAAACAAACTTATCCTGATAATTCTAACCGACGCAACTATTTTCTAGCTGCATGTTCTCTGTTTTTTGTTAGTTCTGATAACCTTAACTACGACATTTTAATTAAGTTGAGACCTTATGGTGGCTTGATTGGTATTGATAACTCTTCCTCGGACAAATACTTGAAAAATTCCAAAATTTTACGATTGCACGCTATTTTGCACGATGCGGCCGGATTTATACACGAATTTTATCAACAGGGTCCCACGTACTGTTACATGTTGCCCTGGAACTGTAGCAACAGCTTATTGGGACATTTGAGTGGAATAGCGTTCTGCCTTTTCATTAAGTTGAAAAAACCAGAAGTTTATCATTTACTAGAATGCTAGGCGAGAGATCAGTTGTGCTTGACGTGGAAGGCTTTCGTTACAAGAAAAACGCCTTTGTGGTTAAAGAATTAGCAATAACAACTTCAGACTACAGCGATCGACTCATTTTCCTACCTCCAGTGAATTTCAATATACTACCAAAGCTTGAACAAAAAGCTTACAACTGGTTAACAAATTATTTACACGGTCTCCATTGGGAAAATGGTGATTATCTTTATATAAACTTGAATCAAATACTTCAGAGTTTTGTGCTGAGAAATCCCGGTGCCGTTTTTTACGCTAAAGGAAAAGAAAAGATAGAATTTTTGGCCAAGTACTTGGACCGAAAGATTGAAAACCTAGATGATTTGGGCTGTCCTCGGGTTGAAAACTTATATTTTAAAAATTATCCAAGTTGCAATGAACATATTCCACATTACAACTCCAGGAATCATTGTGCCCTGAAGAAAACCAAGGTTTTTTATGATTGGTTGAAAAATGAACAACAGCGAGAGATCAGCGAAAGTGGAGACATACCTATCACCAAATTCAATGCTTTGTGCGTGGATGACTCCAGAGGGTGATATTAAAATTTCATTAACGAGAATAGAGCGTATTGATTGCAGTGGTCAAATTGTTCAGAGGAAGGAGCAAATAATAACTTCCGAAGAAGAGTTGTCTACGTTGAAGAGGTTTTTTCCAGTTATTGATCAATTTGTATACTTCCAGAGATTCAAGTTTATCAGAAATGTTAGCCAGCAAGCGAGGAGTATATCTTCCCGAACTAGTCTTAGTACCCAAACGTCAGCCAGGAGTTCAGATGGATCTAAACAGCAGTGAATTGCCAGATGAGATTAAGATGATTGTGAAAGAGGATACTGTGAAGAAAATAATGTACTACAAAAAAACTGCAAATATCCCAGCAAATTTTGTTTTAGAAATGCATGACATAAATGATAGAGATTTCACACGTTATGAAAATTTTTACTGTTCTCAAAAGTAATTTAATTTTTTTCAAGCTTCATTCACAGAGAGAAAAAGTCTAACACAGTCTGTAGAATAAATAGTTTCTCAAATGTCAGAAGCAACAACAGCAGTAGATGAACCTGACGCAACAATAGTAACAGAGTTTGTTTATAACGAGACGAACAGTGAAAAAAAATCATGGAAGTTTTGTAACAATGTAACTTTGCCAAGGTCTGAAGTAGTTTTTGTTGCGCAAATGGTAGTAATTCTAATTTAACTAACTTTCTGCATTCTCAAACTTCTTTCACTAAATTAAGTTGCGAAGAAACGTCAGTTTGGTTCTCGATTTTATCAGGCTTGGTTGGTTACGTACTACCAAACCCAAGAATATGAATAAAGTGATTGATACTTCGACAAGAATTTTTATGGCGATAGTGGGACCTTCAGGATCCGGGAAAACTGAGTTAATTTTGAAACTTCTGATGGGAAATACTTTTTACCCTAAACTTGGAACCGTTCTATATCTTTACAAAGAGATGCAACCTGCATTCTCAGAAAAAGTGTCTTCTCGCGAAGTGAATGTGGAGTTCATGAAATTCGACGGATTCGAATCTGTGAGAAAATTAGAAAATGTTCTTCTAGTTTTCGATGATTCACGTGAAGACATCTATAATGACAAGGAATTTGTTAGGTTAGCGACAGCGGGTAATCATAGAGGGATAGATGTAATATATGTTAAACATAACTTGTTTCAACAAAGTCGATGGTCGCGTACGATTGATTTGAACACTTCACACATCATTCTGTTCAAACCGCCTCTCAACGTTCAGCAACTAGATCTTTTAGGAAGACAATTGAATGTATCAAAATTTTTGACAAACTGTTACGAATTAGCTACCAGAGACTCTTTTGGACATCTTCTGATCGTTTTGGACCCCCGTACATCAGATTGTTTGAGATATTGTTCAAATATCACACCACATGGGCCAACAGTTTTTTATTTACCCTTATCTGAAGCAGAAACTACTCCAATCACAAATGAAAAAAAAAAACTTATCTATTCTGCGGCATATGGTACAACTGAAACCTGACCAGCTAAAAAGATTAATTAGAAAAACTTCAAATCGTGAGATCATAACACCTATTTGTGAATAATTGCTCAAGGTAGTCAATGGAAACGTACCCGTTAAAATCGCAAACATCGAACAATTCGAGACAGCATACAAATACTTAAAAACTCCAAAAACCAGTGTTGTCAAAAACGTGCGATTATTTTGAGTAAAGAAGGCTTCCATTTAGTTCGACAAATACTTTATTTTTGTTACAAGTACCTCACAACTTAATGATGACTGCTGAAGAATTCATTCTAATTCCGAAACACTTATATGTTAAAGAGCAGCCACATGCTGCACGTGTTCTTCATGATAATAATATTAAACATAAAAATGCTCAACTGTCCTATCTTAACCGGCTTAGACCCCAATTACCTCCACAAACTAGTAAGACTACTGCAACGAAGGAAACATTTACGGATAATGTTGAGCCCCAACAAGAACAGCTTAAACTATTAACGGACAGTGAAGAAGTACCGGTCGAACGTGTTAAAGACGAAATACTAGAAGAGAAACACAATAGACAGACCGAAAGCATTTTAGGACAGTTACAAGTTTTAGAAGACAAAAAATTTGTTAGAGCAAAAACCGTACTTGAAATCATAGAAAATTCAGAAAGAGTAACCATAAACCGTGACAATGAGGTGATATATGTAGATAAAGTACCAACAGGACTTAAAGCTGCAGTTTTTTTATACGACATACAACAACCAACAAAAAAATTACACAATCCGGCGTTCATTAACATTTTAACTGCTCTCAACTTGAATGAAAACCTGGTAATAAATCGAAATGCCAAGACGCGGTTCAGTCAGCGTCTTTTAACGCTCAAGAGAAACGAGAACCCGGACCCTCAAGAGTCCGCTCAACATCGCCCACTTGGCAGGAAAAAAGTAGTGCAAACCTTAAGAGAAGTAAAAAACACAAACGAAAAAGTCTCAGCGGTAATAGAAAATCCCGAAACCAAAAACGTGAAAAAGAGTCAGAAGAAGGCTCTGACTCATACGGAACGCCCCATAACGATTCATATTCTCCAACGTCAGAAAAGACGAAGGCGCAAACAAAACAATGGGAAAATTACCAAGATTGAAGAAAAATTGTTGAAATTTAAATACAGTGACAAAGGTTCCGCGTTATTTGGTAGTGTGAACAACTTGATAAAAGCAAGCAATTTGTCGCGAAAGAAAGTTAAACATTTCCTTCATACTGAACCTTCTTACACAAAATATCGAACTGTGATCCAAAAAACGCCGCGACTCAAGGTCATAGTTTACGATATCGACGAAATCTGGTCATTAGATCTGGCCTTTGTTGATAAACTTGCCCAGTACAACCATGATGTTAAGTATCTGCTTGTTGCAGTTGACTGCATGTCCCGCTATCTCAGAGTGCAACCCTTGAAATCAAAGTATGCTACTACAACAGCAGAAGCGTTCAAACTAATGATAACGACAAAACAACCGGAAAAAGTATGGGTGGACAAGGGCACAGAGTTTAAAGGGTCCTTCGAAGCATTATGTAAAAAGAAAGGCATAAACACATATAGCACAGAGAGCGAGAAAAAGTCCGCATTCGCTGAGAGAAATATCCGTTCCTTGAAAAATCTTATTTATAAGTACTTGGAGGATAAATGGACTTACTCATACATTGACAAATTGCAAGATTTTGTCAATGCAATTATTTCGAGAACAAATCGTGTCACAAATCTTGCACCAAATAAAGTAACTAAAAAAGATGTTGCTCGCCTGATTTCATTAAGAGCAGAACAGTCTTTGAAATTAGTTCGACGTCCAAAGCTTTATGTTGGTGATTATGTTAGACTTGCCAAAGTAGACATACGTTTTCGCAAGGGTTACAAACAATCGTTCAACGATGAAGTGTTTGAAGTTTTTGACATACCAACACGAAATCCCCCAACATACAATTTGATTGATTCTAACAGAGAACCGATTGAAGGAAAATTTTACGAGTCTGAACTAATTCGCGTTCTGGAGAAGGACAATCATGACTGAGGGCACTTCCAACAGCCTTTTCACCCATAATGTTCCCCCTTCCTTCACAATTACCCTAGTTTCATCTGCATCAATGAACGTTTTTAAAGATAACACTCTGGCCAACTTCAAAAATCTCCTGAGTGAAGAAATAAATTTGCAAGGTGAATGGAGAGTAGCAGTTACAGAAATTACCTTCCCTACTCAGATAAACAACGTAACTGACAACAACATTGTGTACTACAAAAAAGATCGGGTTATAGCAAGCATGAAAGTTGAGAAAGACAAGATCTCCAGACCTTACCTTGCAGAAACAGCAAAAATAACAAAAGGAGAATATACGAGCATTGATCAAATACTGGACGAGATTCGTCGAAAGACAGAATTAGAGAAATTGGATTACGTAATAGATCCAATAACTAAACATCTTTCCTTATGGCTGCATTATTGGGAAGGTATAACTTTTTCAAGCCAGCAAATTCCTAGTCTACTTGGATTCAAAGGCGTCAGAGATGGAACTGGTTATCATATAGGTTACAAACAAGGAAGCACGAAACATAGCACATTCTCTACCCAAGATCTTATTGCTGACTATGCCGTTGATGTATGCGCTGGTACTCAGCTTATGTTTATTTATCTGGACATAATTCATTATCAAATAGTCGGAGACACAAAAGCACCCCTTTCACGAGTCATTGATACAAATCGTCGAGTGAAAAACGGTTACGCATGTACAATTGAACCGAATCATCGTAAAGTGTTTAGTAATTTGGATTTTAAAAAACTTTTGGTCAATAATATTTCCAATATTTCTGTGAACTTGTGCACACAAACTGGAGCACTTGTTCCTTTCGCTGGAGGGGGAAAAGTTGTTCTGACTTTGAAATTTCAAAAGTTTAGCAATTGATCAAAATGGATTCATATTACCACAACCAAGCAAACCTACCACATTTCTCGGGGCATTATAGACAACGAGGCAGTTGCTTCGGTGCATTAGCCTTGGGAATAGGAAGAGTCGCACTTCCACTGGTTCGAAAATTTGTGATACCCGCGGCTAAAAAAATCGGAAAAGAACTATTTCTTCAGGCAGCTCCAGAACTGATAGAAGTTGCAACAAAAAGAAAAAGTCCTAAGCAGGCACTCAAAAGCACCGTTAGAAAAACAATCAAAAAGCAAGTAGGAGGAGGAAGTAGATCTCGGAAAAGTCATCCGAAAAGAACGACGGCGTTTAAACGAAAAACGAGACGCGTCATTCCCAGAAAACGAACTGCACAGAGAAGTCGCTCCGATTTCTTTAAAAGGGTTAAAAATGATTTCTAATTTAATCCCGAGTGAAGCAACTCACAGCTCCTTGGACTTATTTGAGAAACCGCCTTTACTTGTCACTTTTGAAAATGCATTTACCCAAAAAATTGGACCTTCCTACTCTCCTGATGGTCCTATGCTCGAGTTTGAAGTACTCGGCGACAGAAATAATTTCATCGATCTTCAACGTACTCGTTTGGAAATAGTTGCACGAATTGTTCGAAGCAATGAAAACGTGCTTCGAACGCATGCTACAGAGGCGGCAAACAGAGATACGCCGTATTTTGTTAACAATCCTTTATCTTCATTATTTTCTGAGTGTACACTGTCTCTGAATGGTGAAAAAATATCAACTACCAATGCTAATTATGCCCATAAAAGCTTTATTGAGACCGAGTTTTCAAATGGTAATGATGCCAAGAAAACATGGTTGGCTTGTCAAGGTTATTATTATGAAGAAAATCCATCAGCCATTTAATGGTGCTGGAAGGATAGCTGATGATGTTACGGAGCGTAAAGGTCTCGTCGCGGCCTCGAACGAGCTGAAGCTATTTGGTAAAATTGCTTGCGACTTTTTGTCGTGTGACAAGCATCTACTTAGCGGTGTGACAATAAGATTGTCTCTTAGACGTTCTCCTAATGATTTTGTTGTCATATCTGAAAATGCAGCTGAACACTACAAGGTCCAAATAATCGAAGCTAACCTCTATGTCAGAAAGATGACTGTGACTGACTATGTTCTCTCATCAATAGAAAAAACTTTGTTGAAGAACCCGGCAATTTACAATTACATCAAAGTAGTACCAAAAACGTTTCTCGCAACTGCAGGAGTACAAAGCTGGCGACAAGAGGATGTTTTTGCAAAAGAACCTGTTCGAAGAATGATAGTAGCAATGAGCATAAACGAAGCATATTTGGGTACTAATAGAACAAACCCTTTTCATTACCAGAAATTTGGGTTGAATGAGATCATTGTGTACAGAAACGGTCTGAACCCACATCTCAACATCAGACAATAAAAGAATTTATTACAATACGCTTGAGGCTCTTGATTTTGTTTTAAACACTAGTCATGGAATCAGTCTCGCTAATTATGATAATCATTATATTATGGCTTTTGATCTCACGTCTACTCAGGAGGCTTCACACGATTTTATTCATCCTGAATTGACCAATTGCATTATTTCGCTCGAACTCAAGTTTGACGCAGGTATCGGTAATAACGTCGAGTTATTGTTTATGGGAGAGCGTGCATCAACAATTTATGTGCGTTCAGATAGAAAAATTACCAAAAACACTCTTATGACCTAAGATAGACATGGATAATCTTCAACTAGTAGAAATTATTAACCGTTGTAAACATTTGAAACATCGCTTTAGAGGTATTTTTCCGGCAGATTTGCCATGCTCATCAGTACTGAAAAACGATAATACGTTCATGATTATGAATGCCTCACCATCGGATCAACCTGGAACCCACTGGTTGCTTTTTGCTCAAGCTGGAGGACAGATATTCTTCGCAGATCCTCTAGGTAAACGATTATGTGATCATCCCCTCGTGTACAAGAATATGCGACGTACAATTCACGAGGGAAATCAGCTACTATTGAAAAAACCATTACAATCAGATGATTCAGTGTTATGCGGACTTTATTGTATTTATGTTACTCATGTTATAATTACAAACAAATTTCCAATAGTTTTCAAACTTAATGATCATGACTTGATTAGATTTGCCAAACATATGTTATTCTAAATTAATTTTTTGATGTTTTTGTAAAATTTATAAATTCGTTTTTTTTTTCAATTCATTCTTATTAACAACAAAGTTTTTTTTCTGCAAGTTTATGTGAACCGCGAAAAGTTTCATATCAAGTCCTTCGAAACATTAAGGCATGGCCGTTTGGTTTAAGGGGCAATAGCTAACCCGGCGTTGCTCGTCGCTACGCTCCTCGGGAGCGCCTCCCGCTTGTGTAGTAACATTTTTTTTGATATACAAGAGCGAAAGAAAACCAATATTTTAAACTTGAATTTCTTCTCCATGATAAATTTCACAAACAAAGTGTTTGAATCGATTTCCATACAACCATACCCACTTAAAATTATGTCAATTATTTTAGAAAACTCAGCAGCGTTTTCACCATTCAAAATATTAGTAAAAGGTTCAATTGTTACGTTAGTAATCAGGTCAGTTTGGGTTTGAACAGATTTAGTCTGCGAGCCGAAGCAAACTTGAGTCAATCGTCTGCGAACTGGAACACCACTAACATCTAAGTTGTTGATGGAGTTATAATTCACAGCTATTTTCAGTTTTTCCATCAGAGGGCCAGACAATTCATAGTTGGAGCAACCCAAAATTAAATATTTGAATGTAGAGAGAAGCAAGGAACAACGAAGGCTTTTGAAGTCCTCTTGTTAAGTAAATCGGTAGACTCTTTCGTAAATTCGACCAGCACATGATAATGTTTTTCGTTGTCAATCGAATGGTTGCAAAAATCTAATTTCTTCGAATGAGAGGATACTGCAAAATTTGCTTTTGAAGCGAAGCCTGATAAGTTGGGTTCATGATTCAGGATGAAAAGTTTGTAATTTTTACGGAACTGTTTAAAATAATCAGGGGATTGCTCATACATTGCTTCAACCATTGCTTTGAAGTTTCAATCGAATAACGAGTTGATAATGTTACACAACCCGACAGTTATCATCGTTTTCACTTTCGCATTCCTTTTCAGAGCATGAAAATTTTTTAGATTTGCTTCGCTTTTTTCTAAGTTTTTCAGTCACGTCGCAGTTTTTTGCTTTCGTCAACCTTTTGATTTTTGTATAATTGTCCGCCAAGGACTCGAATTCACCAGTTGACAAAGTTATTCCTTGTCGATACTTGAAAGTTCCCTCTTCGTCTTTTTTGTACAATTTGATAGTTATGTAAGTACCGGTCTGTGCGAATGTTTTTGCACCGACTCTAACTAAACGTTTATCATTCGAAGATATATCCCTAAAATCATCGAAATAGTCTACATCCGTGTCAATAGAAGCGTACATTATAAATGAATAACAACCAACTGGTTTTTAGTGTGGAACGTTGAAGAATGACTGATCACAGTATACGAGACAGATCATGCGCTCCCAAAGTAAAAATTTAGGTGATAAAGTTTACGAGCGCCCTAAGCCATATTGATAAGACTTAATCACCAAGGATATAATTTCTTTAACGATAAACCTCTTTTTATATGGGTATTTAGTTACTTTTTCCCCCGGCTATACTCTAAAAATCTTCTAGTGTTATTTATTGTGAAGGTTATTTTAATGACTGTTATGAATCATGGTAATGAATTTCTAACAGCATAACAAGGAATGTCTGGCAAACTATCATGAAAACTTGATTTTGAGTGCTTTCGCCCGTAGCCACTATAATAAAGCTATCACATAAATCTAAAAAATCGGGTTTTCACATTCATTCCTAATTTGACCTCAGGCGTCATGCTTAAAAGAATGAATAAAATTTGATAGCCTTGCCTAAAAAGTTATTAGCTTTGACCTAATTGAACTATGCCACCCTTTTCCTGATCTCATTCTCATTAATAAACTTTTCATACTTTTCATTCTCTCAATTTCATTTCGGTAGTTCAGTCATTTCATTTTAACAAAACTTTAAACATCTTCAAGTCATGACTAGTCCTTTACAAATAATCTCAGTGTCTGATCGAGAAAGAACAATTATCTACCAAACATACACGAGAGAGTCGATTGCAGTCATCCATCAACAGAAAGAGAGAGTCTCTCCGTCTACAGCAAGTCCGTTCAAAGACTTGGCTCCCCGAAAAAAACGACGAGAATCAAAACGAGGAATGGACTACAAAAAGTCATATCATGCTACCGAACTACCTCCTTGATCACATCGATCTACTTAGACAGAATCGAAAACGAATGTACGAGAGTTGCACTATTCACGAGAGCTATCCGGCATTAGAAAAGACGGAGATAAACGACACAACCTCGCTCGAGCAGTCTCCAAGAAAAATTCTCTTCGCGTATGACTGCGAGTCAAAGCCGTTGTATGAATATCAGGAGGGATGTATTCGTGATTATGCAGAGCGCGAAGCGTACTGGGATATTCCGACAGCAATGTCTCCCGAGTCGTTTGTTAGGGGAGCAGTTTCAACTCCAGAACAATCAACTTCCTATTCGGATGCTCGGGTTTCATCTAAAGCGGAGACAATTGATCTAGTCACCCCAGATCTCATTCAAGGCACTCCTCCAATTGCAGCTTGCTATGCGCCAAAAAAGAGAAAACTACAGTTTCGAGGTTTCTAATAAATTAAACAAAAAACTTTGTTTCAAATATTATTCCAAGGTTTTATATTTTCATTTTTGTTTGATTTGACTTCTGAGCTGCTTACACATTACTGTGTGTATATTTTTTGTCTCAGTTTTTATTTTGCTTAATAGATCAATAAAACTTTGCCCCGTAAAGTTTTCAGCAAAATGTTAGAGAAAAACTAGAAAAAAATCACAAATCGAGAATAATTTTACGCTAAAATTGTTGTTTGAGAAAGAATGAGAGAGAGAGAGGGAGAGAGATAAATACACTTGCTCAGTAGTGAACCCCACTTGGAATATCCTTTTCGGGATATTGCTTTCTTTTCAAAAGAAAGATAAATATGGAAGGGTCCAACATTTTCTTGTTGGTAGTCCAACCATATTTATTTGGCTTTTTTTTCAAACACTCTCTGTCCTCTCTCTCATCATACTTTGTGCCCGGTGGGGTTAGCCAGGTCTTATGCAAAGTAACAGAGAGTGTTTTAAGCCATAAATCTGCATTATATTACATTCATATACATGTTTTGGGTGTAAAACGGACAATTTTTTGGTAAAAATGTGAGAAAAAAAAAATTTATGTTTTTTTTTCGAAAAATGAACATGACCCTTAACCCTTGTCAGAAATTCATGGCAAATTGATTGAGGGTAGTTTCAATGGATTTGGAGAGAAAAAAATTTTTTGCCAATTTTTTTTTTCAATATTTTCACAAAAATCAGATTTTCTCAAAAAACCACAACTTTTTAAGCGTCTACTCTCATTGATTGGGCTATAATTGTTTTTTTTTTAAATTTCTACTCTTGTCCTAATGATGTATCAGATAGCTCCTAAAAATTTCAAACCACATTCACTTGAATTTAAAACGAGAACGAATAATTCAAGCTAAAAATGAAGGAAAAAAGAAGTTAAAAAATTATGTTTTTCAAATTTCGAACTTGACCAGTACCACTGTGCTCGAGGTCCCACAAAACTTACTGGTTTTTTTTTGTTGATAGATTTAAAAGACACTTTTTTAAACATTACTTTTCCTTTTTTCACAACATAAAAAGTTTGAGGTTTCCCTTTATTTTGAAAAAAAAAATTCCACTTGAAATTACAGAACGGGAGGCGTTCCCGAGGAGCGTAGCGACGAGCAACGCCGGGTTAGCTATTGCCCCTTAAACCAAACGGCCATGCCTTAATATTTCGAAGGACATGATATGAAATGTTTCACGGGACACTGAATGACATGAAGGAAACTTTGATTCCGATATCTTTTACACATTCAATTGACAATCTATGCTTATCATGCATCGGTAACTATCAAGGTATCGAATTTGCAAAATTTTCATTTTTTAAGTTTACTATTTTATTTCAACTTAATTAGTTAGTTGAGGGCTTTACTTTTTGAATACTTTCATCTCATGTTTCTACTTTTTATTATACCTATTTACGCAAACCAAGAAGTGGGCTTGAAATCATTAGGAAATTACTGTTTCACGGTTAAAATTAATCAGAAAAAGTTTTAGGCTCTATCTGAATCATTCTAAGCTTTATATTTTGTAATTTAGTGCTGAAATGTTAATTGAAAGTCTAAACCAGTCCCCTAAAAAATACCAAAACTTTATCGCTAACCCTTAAAATTAACAGCAAAAGTTTGAGGCTGTAAATGAATCAGTTTTTAGTATACAAAACCCCTGCACTTGTGCAGAGTGATGAGACATGTAGAGCTTAAAGCTAGAATAAACCCTGTTTTTGAAAAGGAAAGTACTTATTGTCCAGACGGCGAAGTATAACTCTCGTTAATGGCTTCTACTTGCCCTTACCCGCAAAGTTTTTTGGTGCTAGTCACTTCTCGCTTTTGCTTTTTCATAACCAGTTCTACTTCTTGAAATTTTCCTGAATTACTTCAGTAACTTCAACAAACTTGAGAAGACATGAGCAAAAAGTTCACAAGATCCTTCCTCCCCCTCCTCCTCAAACTGTTTGCGATGAGTGTCTCGAATCATTCGAGAGTTTGTCGGAAGCCCGAGAGCACGTCGAGCTGGTACATGACATGACTTCGAATAGTCATTGTATCTACTGCCATACAATATTTCTCACCGCGGAAAGCTATGGACAACACTTGCTGAAGAAGCACGCATTGCCAGTTTGGGACGGCATTGAGACGACGTCTTCCGCTGCCCCAACGGAAAGCGCGTTCAGAGGCAAATTGCGTCGATACGATCTCAAAGTTGGTGAAAAAGAAATGGATTTGCTTCAAGTCATGATGCAAAACAAGGAGTAAATAGATGCTCTCATACTGGAAAGGGTCAAAGGGGGTCCGAACAAGGTCCAATTCCACGTGGAAGTGGGAATGATCAAAATTCCCACTGTGCAAGACGGGGACAGTGGAAACTTCGAAAGGACCATGCTGTTTCTGATCACTAAGACATTGACAGTGTACTTCGACGGAATAGCTGGGGATCAATTCTTGGAACTGATTGAACATATGGTCAACCAAGTCAATTCGTTCTCTTCTCATGGTAGCGGATGAATTATTGACAGAATTGAAAAATTGCAAATCAGTTTCGCGGCCTTCTCACCAATAAGAGCAGGATCCTACCTCGAGCTACCTGATGCACTCAGCGCAGCATCTACTCTGCTCACAAATATCAACACTAAAGATGATGACCGTTGCTTTCTCTACTGCTTTGTTGCCGCATATCACAATGTGAATGAGCCGGCCCTCTACCCCACATCTAGACGGTGGCTGGAGAAAAACAAAGTCTCAACCTACAATCTCGACAAAGAAGGAATTGTGAAAATCAATGGGGAATACGAAATGCCAATGGGTCTGATGGATATGGACAGATTTGAAAAGTTGAACAATTGTCAAATCAACGTCTTCCGGTAAGCAAATTCTAATTGCCTTCTAAAAATTTTAAAATTCCTTCAATAAGGTTCTTCACCTATTCAAACACTTTTTTTATTTCATTCCAAACCTAGGTATAAAAATTATTTTTCTGTTCAGGTACAACGATGGCGAATTGTTGCCCATAAGAGTATCGAGCAGATCCACTACTAGCCTGATTGTGGACTTGTTGCTGCTGACAGATGGATTAAAATATCACTATGTGTTGATAAGTGATCTCCAGAAACTGGTCGAGTACGTGCGGCACAAAGTGCACCGATTTCAATCTGAGATTTGTCGCAAATGTTTCCACACATGCGCTTCATTCGAAACTCTGAGAAGACATCAAGAACTGTGCTACCAAGACGAAGATGTCGTCATAACTATGCCCAAGCCGGGAAAAGATGACCACAAGTTCAAAAACTTAACAGCTCGTTGGTACGTACCCAGAGTAATCTACTTTGATTTGGAGTCACTGCTCTTACCAGTATACGGACCGCAACCTGATCCGCGAAAATCTAGCACGCAAACAATTGAAATCCATCAACCGTGCGGCTACGCGCTAGCAGTAATCGAATTTGGGAAAAAAGACCTGTTAAAGTTTGAGCTTAAAAGAGGACCGAATGTGATGGAAGAGCTAATTAGCTCCCTTGAATCGTTAGCGAGACAAATTTACGTAGAAAAAAGGAAATATTACACTTTCACTGGTATAACAGACCAGGAACGGGAAGATGCTACAATTTGTTGGATATGCGAGAATGATTTTTCCGACAATGATCAAGTGGTACTTGATCATTGCCATTACACCAACAAGTTCCTGGGTTGGGCACACAATGAGTGTAACGTTAATAGAAAAACAACAAATTACATTCCAGTGGTAGCTCATAATTTGTCAAATTATGATTTACACTTTATAATCAAAGCGCTGGCAAAAAGCGATTCGGAAAACACTTTTTCCGTAATACCCGCATCTGAAGAAAATTATATATCCTTGACAATCTCAGTCTACATAAAAACGTACACGGACAAAAACGGAAAACTCAAAAAACTCTACGAAAATCTGAGATTCATCGATTCGTATAGGTTCATGCTAGCATCGTTGGCAAAACTTGTCGATAATTTGCCATACGAAAAGTTTTTTCTGCTGGAGAACTATTTTGAAAAACTCGGCCACTCACGTGAAAAAGTCAGTCTGTTGAAACAGAAAGGGCATTACCCCTACTCATACTTCAACCTATTCGAAAAATTCCGAGAAACTAGCCTTCCCCCACGAGCAATGTGGAAAAATAGTCTAACAAGAGGGGATGTGAGTGTTTCAAGAAGCGAGTACAATCATGCCCTTAAAGTTTTCACCGAACTGAAGTGTGGCTCACTTGGTGATTACCACGACTTGTACTTGACTACAGATGTGCTATTGCTTGCTTCCGTTTTCGAAGCTTTTCGTGAAGTTTGCTATCAAACATACGGGCTGGATTGCGCCTGTTACTTCACGGCAAGTAACCTTTCCGGGGACGCTTTTCTAAAAGTTTGTAAGCCCGAACTGAAACTCTTAACGGACCGTGAACATCTAGACCTTGTGCAGCGAGTGATACGAGGAGGCATGTCGTCGGTTTACGCGCGCCGATTTTACAAAGCAAACAATAAATACCTCGACGATTTTTCGCCCTCAGAACCATCAAGCTACATCCTCAATATTGATGCAAACAATTTGTACGGGGGGGGTAATGAAACACTGCCCTTTGCCCTTAAACGATTTTTCAATAGTTGAAAAAAGTCTGGCAGACATACTGCTCACCAGCGAAACCTCAGAGTGGGGTTATATAGTTGAAGTCAATTTAACCATACCCGTAGTGGACATCGGTGCAATGAGCAACGAGCAAGTCGACATGTTGGGAAAATTGGGAATCACCACACTGCCAAAAGTGCCAAAGCTTCAACAGACCTTGCATCCTAAAGAAGGTTATGTTTTGCACTACCTTACCCTAAAATTGTACCATGAGCTGGGAATGAAAATAACTCACCTCGGAAAAGTTCTTCAGTTCCGCCAAAGTCACTGGATGGCACCCTTTGTCGACCTCAACACCCGCCTACGAAAAGCCGCGGTAAATAAATTCCAGGAGAACTTCTACAAGCTAATTGTTAATTAAGCTTTCGGTAAGACAATGGAGTCTAAGTTAGGAAGAAAGAAGCTGGAGATTGTAAGGAATGAGAGAGAACTTTTACAAAAAACAGCTCTGAGCACAATGAAAAGCTTTCAAATCATTGACGATCAATTAGCCACAATTAGCTTTTCAGTAACAAAAATATTGTGGGATAAACCTATGATAGTTGGTGCGACCATCCTAGACCTCGCCAAGCGTTTCATGTTTCAGTTTCATTATCAAAAAATGAAACCAAATCTAAACTTGGAACTCCTTTACTCCGACACGGATAGTTTTATTTACGCTATAAAAACTGATGACGTTTACCGAGACTTGGAGAAAATAAAAGCTGATTTCGACTTTTCAAATTACGATAAGGACCATTTCTTGTTCGAGGATACCAACAAGAAAGTTGTGCTGAAGTTCAAAGACGAGACTGGTGGGAAGCCGATCAGAGAATTCTTCGCCCTAAACCGAAACTATATTCGGTCGTCCTTAATGGTAAATAAAATTTAAGCCACCCTTCCACCCCCCATTCCTACCTTTTACAGAACAAAAATACCACCACCAACCTACCTACACCCCTTATTTGTTGCATTAAACTATGGGCATTTAGCTGATTTAGGCAACATTATACAATGTTGCCTAAACGTTGATTTATCTGACAATATATTCCCTCTTTTTCCTCTTTTTTAATCATAATTTAGAGTCTTCTGCTCTTTTTTGGTAAAATGAATCAAATTTTGTTCGGTATAAATTGAGTTGCTGAAGTGAAATGAAGCTATCCCCTACGTTGTAGAAAAGAATAATAATTTTGCTTCTGTTTAGAAGGCACTCAAAAATTGAGTGCCAAAGGAATTAAACGGAGTGCACAGAGAGAACTGGTCCACCAAACCTTCGGGAACACATTATTCACTGGAAAAACAATGAGAGTGTACAACTATAATATAGTTTCGAAAGGTCACACCAATATGACAGTGAAACAAAACAAACTTGCATTATCACCATTCGACTCAAAACGTTTTCTACTTTTCGACGGAATTTCGACAGTGCTCTTTGGCCATAAAGCCGCTGAAGAAAATGGACAACTTACATCTAGAAGACATTTACATGGACACCGAATGGGCCAACTCATACAATGAAACTGATAACAGTTCTCCCGATTTTACACTTCCGGATTGGGGATTTTTACAGCGGCCCTACTCAGAAGCAGAGCTGCAAGAAGAAGAAGAAGCTTCTAGTAGCCGAGTCCGTGAACGTCCCCCTATGAAAAACCCATTCATTTTATCTGAAGCTTCAGAAGAACGACCATCTAAAAAACAGCGCAAAGAAAACCAAAACAATAAACATTAAAGTCTGAAACATATATTTTCAGATGATTTTTACTGTTCGTCCTTTTTATACTTCGACTTGTATATGTTTTGGTTTTTACCAATTTACAACTAATAAAATACTTGTATTGAGCTCAATCACTGTTTTAACATAAATAGCTTCAGGCAAATAAACTAGTAGACGCAAACCAAGTGTTAATTCAAACAAATGTGGGAAATCCTTAGGCTTGTTTTCAATAACAAACTTTAATAGCATGACAAATCTTTGACGAAAAGAAAGAAAGCCAGGAAATGATATCCACATGAAACTAGGACGAAAAAGAAAAGTTCAGGAATTAGGACGATTAATTTTAATTATCCCGGGAAAAGGGACCGCTTTAAAAGGAATTAGAAGGAATTAGTGTATCGCGTCCCGGTTGTTGAGCTCAGCTTAACAAGATCCTAAGGAGGGGGTCTTTTACTTTAGGGGTGGGAACTTGCGATCATTTACAAAATCCTAGGATAGGGGTCCTCCAAAAAATTAAGGACCCCTTTCCTAGGATTTTGCTTTACGTGAGGACCCCCCCCCCCCCTTAGGAAGGACCCCCCTTAGGATCCGGGACACGATACAATACTACTAAGCTTAGCTTAAAAGTTTTTTGGCTTAAGGTTTTTGATGACACCCGGCATAATCGATTCTTTTGGTAATTTGTTATAAGTTTGGTTTTTCATAGTTTTGTCGGTATGATATTTATGCTTAAATTTATTCGTTTTCAAATCTGATATGATAGCGTTATATATTAATGAAAATCATCATCTTTCAAACACAAATTCAGAAAATTTCATAAAAATGGTAGCACATTCTCGACACCGGTTACATCAGTTTGACCTACTGAAACTATATTTTAACTCATATCCGTGCGTATAACTCATTTTACACAGATCAACACAAAAAAAAAACTGGGTCAAGTTTCCATTACTGCCAAAACAAAAGAGTAACTATAGTAAATAAAAACCAAAACCAATCGGCGCTAACCAACCAAATAGCTCCAAGTATATTTGGAAAAAAGAGAAGTCGAGTTATTATAAAAATCGATATTACGGAATTTTACACCTGAGATCTAAGAATATTTTATGAGGGGGAGGGGGAGGGCTGAAAAATTATCATTTGGGCAGCCAGCCTACCAACTCCATTTTAGAAAATATGAAAACTAAAAAAACCCTTAAAGTACGAGATTACCAGGGTTGACTCTCGTATACAAAAGTGCTTGTAGTACAACCTAGTTTGACTTGATAATGAAAACCGCTACGCATGAATTTCTGATTTATTGGAAATTGATGAAAACTTTAACTTGAAATCAAAAAATGCTTTTTTCATAAATAGGGAAACATGATTTTGTATCAACAAGTTTCGAAGATGCTGTATTATAATCTGAATTGTATCTGTTAGATATTTAAGTTTCCGTGAAAGTTACGTTTCCTTCAAACTTGAAACTATGAAAATTTTACGAATACTGTACAATCTAGACTTGTCAATTTTGTAGTGAAATTGCATCAAATTAATTTTGGCAATTTTGGAAAATTCACAAACCACATATTAAAATTTTAATTGGCAACAATGAGGGTCAACAAATCTGAATGAGATCTACTTATTTAACATTTCCATTTCGTACTATGATAACGTTTTTAGTTTATGGTCAAAATAAAATTTTTGTATTAAAGGTTTTGTTAGGTTTACCATAAAATTCTGCTGACTTCCAAAAACAACTGCAATTCCAAAACTCAATCAGATTAAGACTGCTAGGTTTGAGATGCACCTTTAGGATCCTACATACACTTATGGACAAATTTAGGCCTCATTGAAAGTATCATTATTTAGCTTGCTAGCTTTGAGTTGCACCTTTAGGATCCTACATACACTAGTGGACAAAACTAAGCCTCATTGAAAGTATCATTACTTATTTTGAATGACTTAGTAATGTAATTCGGCTCTGAAAATGCCAGTTTTCCTCATCTGAACTAAATTTTGCATCGTAGTGAAATTTTTCTTGAATAGGCGGAATAAAAAATTTGTTTATGCAACGTGAAACATTCTGAGCGAGAAAATGGAAACAATTAGTGTGAATTTTTCACTAAAATTTTTCACACTTGGTACTTATTCACGCGAAGTGAAAAATACTTAGTGCAGATGGGGAAAGCTGGCATTTTCCGACCCGAATTACATTGGTAAGTCAATGAAACTAGATAGTGATACTTTCACTGATGGTAGCTCTCATCATTTTCTCTCGGTCAAATTAAAAATTTCACTAAGTTTCGAAGGGAATGTTGTCCAAAATGTACATTGAACTCAATCATTTCACAGAGTAAAATCACGAAATTGCGCTTAATTTTGCAATCTCATGATTGTGTAAATGGGATCTTTAAAGTTCATCTAAAACCTAGCTTTGTCAAATGGAAAAGTATTATTTTTCCGGCTTTCGTAACGAAAGTAATGGTACATTTGTGGGAGGATAATTAAGGAATACCAGCGCAAATTATTTCGAAATTGATCGGTTTTTTGCAAATGTGTTAGCAGTAGTAGATGAATTGCAGTTTGGTCGATCCGAAAACAATCAATAGAAGAAATCTTCTGCGAAGAAAGTCGCAACAAAGCATCTTTTTCACCGTTATGGGTTCAACTGACAATGCATGAGCACAAAGTTATCATGCTCTTTCCTAGAAGTGCATTGTGAAATTGTGAATGTAATTTAATTACCAATACAGATAATAAAATAGAACAACACAACAAAATTTAAAAAAGCAGGTTATACAATTCTACGAGCCTGAAGTTTTTTTTCTGGCCATTAAAAACATTGAACATTTTGACGTATGGCATTTAAATATTTTGCTTTTATAGCTTCCATTTTGATAGTAATGATGCTTGAATTTGAAAGTGTTTCATTTTTTTGAGAGGATTTTAATCTGAGTGACAAATAACTCAATGTGGGAACAGTTTAAAGAATCACTTCATACTGATACTTTGCAACTTTTTGAAAATGCTTTGTTAATGATTTAGATTATTAGACTACAATTTTGTAAAAGCAATTTTTTAACTATCATGGAACACTTTTCAAGTCAAATTAACTTGAATTGAATTGAAAAACCGGACATGCGAAGAAAGTTCATAAAAACTTTCTGAGAGGCCTTGTATGATACTAAAAAGTTCACACTTAATAAAATTTGTCGCGTTGTTGGTGCTCTCAAAAGAATTGAAGTTTTGGATGTATATTCCTCCCTCCAATTCATAAAAGTGGAAAAACATTGTATACGGGTGCATGTTATTTTTATTTGTTTGTTACCACACACGATTATTGGATTAGGTTGAGTGATACACCAATTTGAAGACCTTTCAGTCGCAATTTCGTAATTCAAAGGACCGCAAAAATTTCAAGAAAATTTTCTCAGCTTCGTTAAAATTTTTGATTTTCATTTCAATTTCGAATAAATCGAGCAAGCAGGCTTACAACAGCGTATTGACGCTCACTTTAAGCCTTGAAAAAATTTGTTTTTTTTTGGATTTTTAGCGCTTGTTTGGGAAACAAGCACAAGAAAATTATTCAAATATTTTCTGCAAAAAATATTTGAAACAGTTCTTTTGAAAAAAGTATTTGAAAAGTTGTCATTTTTTTGGTTTTTGGTTTATTTAGTTTTTTCCTCGACAATTTTGTCCAATTGGCCTATGAAAAACTGCTAGTCAAACATATCTGAAATATCAGAACTGTATATTAAACTGTATATGAAAAGTTTTGTACTAAACAAAATGTATGAATATAATATCTTAGAAAAATGGTTTAACAGTTGAAAAGCAATTTTGCACGTCAAAAATAAGCCAGTTTACTCATATAAGTATGACAGATTCATTATCCTTCATGTATGATATTGATATTGTTTTTTGTTTGTTTGTGGAACCAGTTCTCTAAGTTCTATCTCTCGAGAAAAAAAAACAGTTTGATCTTTTTTGATATTTTAATTCAAGTTTTGTCATAAATATTTCAAGAGTGACAATTGAATTTGTAACAAAAAAATTCTCAAAAACTTCAGGATGGTGAATTTCTTAACAGCTACATTTTGAAGCGAAATTTTTGTATTTTTACAGAAAACTTTTTCAAAAAAGTTACGCGAAAAAAGAAATTTTTTCCTTGAATAATTTTCAGCCACTTCTGACCAAGTTTTTATCAAATGTTTTTGGTTGGAAAGAAAAATCTTTCATATGTGATTACTCTCAAAAATTTTTTGAAATTCTCTAGAGAAAAAAACCCAAAAAATTCATCAAACTTGAAAATTCAAAATGATGTTTGAAAGCTTCATGGACAAGAAACGACTGAAGAGTTTTAAAACTTTGCCCTAAAAAGAACATTCTTGTGTTGTGGTTATGCAAGAGTATATTACAAGTTATAATTATCAATAACTCTATAGACTTCGAAACAAAACTTTTTTGCGGAAACTTCAGTATGTCCAAACATTATTTTTTTAATGAAAATGAACCTGACAGAGCAAAAAACATTTTTTGGGGATAAACTTGGGGATATTCGTCTCAGTGTTTCTCTTTCTGGTCTTGTAAAGTTCACAAAAATATATATAACTGTATGAGTTTCAAAAAAATGAAACAAAAACTCAGTTTTTTTTCAACTATTTTGAAACTCCCTACTCGCAAAGTAAAACACAAAAAGATACCATATAACAAAGTAATATTGAGACAAAAAAGCAAGCCTAGACTCAATTTGGATTGATTTCTACGTCGGATTAAAACGGGGCTTACTTGGCAAAATCGCTTAAAAAAATTGCGTGTTAATTGCCTCTAATTAGCCAAATTGCCAATCTCTAAAACCCAAAACTCTTTGAAAAAAGATTACAACAGAAATAATTTTTGTATAATAGAGATTGTCGAAATTTGTCTGGTGAAAACCCTCACCGAGCACAAATATTACGCAATTTTCTTCTAAAGGCATAATTTCACTTTGAACTTGATGTTGCCCATTGAGAAAAGAATCAAATTTTTTTTAGTTTCAGCTTTTTAAAATTAGTTGAAACACTTTTTGTTGAAAAATATCAGCTGGATCAATCGTACTTTCTCTCTGATCTAAACAGTTATATTTCTCTTGTTTTTTCTGTTTTGCCTAAGTTTGCTAACAGCTACTTGCTTTCAACACTTGGTAATTTTTTGAATTTTTTTCTGACAGTGTTTAGTGATCAAAGTGATGGATCTCAATGATAAGCGTTGTAAATCTTTTACATTAATTCTTTAGCATCGAAAATAAAAAGAAATTAAAATGGCATCATTTTGAATCATGTAGTATAGACTCGAAATTTTTTGGGTTACTGAATTGAAAAAGTTATGTGTACCTTCTAAGAATCAAAGAGATACTGCAGTTTTTTAAGTGCGGCGGATCTTTCTATGGCTGCGAGTCAGTTTCTTTGATTTTGAGATTTTCCAGAAGAAAAAATTTGGTTTTTGTTTTGTCATCATTGTTATTTTATTAGAAAATCTTTTAGGCTAAACTTATCTTCAAACTTTTTGAAAATGTTCACACTTAACTGTATAATAGTTTAAATGCCTTGAAATTTGAGACCAAAAATTTTTTAGGATTTATGAAGATTGAAGTTTGAACAGACACTGATGATTTTTCAGCCAAAATGCGTTTCGATTTCGTGTTGATTTTACTACAGTTAAAGTTTCTCTTTTTACTGATTTTTTGGCCGGGCTAAAAATTTTGTGCATTGCCTTACCCTGTTAAAACTTTTGACTTACTAACTAGATTAACTTTTTTTATTATTTTTATCAGAACTTTGAAGTCAGCCAAATTTAATTTAAATTTTTGTGTTCAACAAATGTTTGAAATAAATTGCTAATTTTTATAAGAAAAATAGATAGTGCATTTTTTTTGTAATTGGACAAGATGAAATTCGAAAAACCTGGTGGATAGTTTTTCGAATGAAAACTCTTGAAACAGAAGGTTTATGTATCGAATTTGATTCGGCAATTTTGTTGTTAATCCTTCCCCCTTTAGTATTTTTTAGATCATGCATTTTGGCAAACCAACCCTAAAATCAATCTAAAGCCGCTTTCGGCGCCGATGTATACTAATTTTGAAGTGAAGCGCCCGCCAAAGAAAAAAACAACTTTTTGGTGAAAATTTTTCAAAAAACTGCCCAAACTAGCACCCCCATCGAGAAAATCTTAGATCAACCCTAGTTTCCAATACCAATAAAAAACAGTAAAAGGTTTTGAATTGATTCACATTATACAATTTTGTTGAAAACTTGTTCAGCTAGTCCTTTCCTTTTCAGTTCTCTCCCAACAAAAATTGCTCTATTTACATTATTTCGGTTCGAGTTTTTAAATCAGTCAATCTGGACTATAATTTATTGAATTCACGAGAAATTAGGCCCCCGAAAAACTATGCTGCTGTATAGAACAAATTCTGTTGCTTAATAAAAAAAATCTGCTTTTTCTGCTCTTTGAAAATTTTCCTTAACCATACGTCTTTAAATAATTTCCGTTTTTATATTTTTTCAAGAAAAATCTACTTTGAAAACAAACAGAATACTTTCAGAAAGCAATTTAAAGATAAGCAGAGTGTCGGATAAAAGCACTTTCCGTATATCTGAGGGGCAACTCATTTAATTAGGCGTTTATTGCAAATTAAGTTACCACTTTTTATCGCTCTTCAAGAAAAAAGATACTTGCAAAATAAACAGCACTTTCAGGAAGCAAAATAAAAGATTAGCAGTGTATCGGATAAATGCATTTTTTAATTTCATAGAGATAGCGCAATTTCTGTATAAAGTTTAGTCAATTACGATGAGATATGTATTTGCGCCTTTCATTTTATGATTTGAAATTTTTTGATTAATTTTGCCGTTTGATTGAAATTCAGCTCTATCTGCTGCTCTAAAAACTATTCTGCTCTATCGGCCGACTTTTGCCAACTCTGTTAAATTATGCTGCTTGCAGAACCTTCGGGCCTGGGGGGAATGGGGGGAACGAATAATGATAGGAACGATTGATGGACAATTAATATCCGCTAATTATTTGTGCATACCCGAGTCTGAGAGAAAAAACAAAAGAAATCTTTTACAACAGTTTTTAAGTTCTAGAATAATAAATTTATAATTGATTCCCAATTTGCCCTAAGACAACGAAATGGAACCAAAAATTGATCATAATCCAATGTTTTTATCAAGTTTAAAACTAATTTAATTTCATTCAAAATCCTTTAAAATGGATTTTGTTCATCAGTTCACTTTTGTTTCACAGTGTGCTAATTTTGCTATATTTTTTGATTTTACTGAATGAGTAATGCAAAAGTTCTGCAAATCGAGTGTGTGGCCAATTTCATTTTTAAAATTAACGTTTCTCAAAATGCAGTATAGTTTCATTACCGGCCTCCTCCAAAACCCCATTATTTTTAAAACTAACGTTTCTCAAAATGCAGTATAGTTTCATTACCCCCTCATCCAAAAGGTCTTCAAGTCTTCGAACAACCCCCTTGCCACACACACACACACCACACGAAACAAACGCTCCCCTCCCAGCGTTTGGTGCTTTGTCACCTCAACGCCCTTAAACGTTTGCCCTTTCTCCTTTACCCCCACCACCAGCTCCAACCAGACACCTACCAAACAGGACCACATTTCGTGGTGTAGTTTTTGACGCCCAAGCTTTCGACAGATTTTTTTTGGTCAATTTGCTGAAAACAATGGTCAAAATAGTACTTTTGGAAAATTTTGGCCCAAACTTAAAATTCTTGGCGCGTGATTCCTTTCGATACCTGTCAACATACACACACATACAACCATTGATATATACATACAAACCCCCCTCGAATTTTCTAAACAAATTAACGCTTAAAACGTGCAAATTACTCTATGTAGGTTGAAGCTTGCATCTCAATAAAATGAGAAAAAACTTATTCTAGTGGATATTTAGTGTATTTATCTAAAAAATGAAAAAAAAAAAATTGATTATAGTTGAGTTACCATCGCTTTTATTATTCTGTAAATAATCAATTGAAAGGTAAAAAAATCCTTTTACGGATTTTTTTGGTCAAATTGCTGAAAACAATGGTCAAAATAGTTTTTTTGGACATTTTTGGCCCAAACTTGAAATTCTTGGCGCGTGATGCCTTTCGATAGCTGTCAACATACACACACTTACAACCATTGATTTATACATACAAACCGTTCTCGAAACTTCTAAACAAAATAACGCTTAAAACGTGCAAATGACTCTATGTAGGCCAAAGCTGGCATCTCAATAAAATGGGAAAAAACTATTATAGTGGATATTTAATGTATTTATCTATAAAATGAAAAAATCGATTATAGTGTGTTCCCATCGGTTTTATTTTTTCTGCAAATAATCGATTGAATGTGAAAAAAAGCAGTTTTAATTTATTATAATCAATTACTTTTCACTTTTGAAAACACTGACAAAAAAATCAATTAATCAATTTCTATCTACTAAACAGTGCGGGTGCAAAAAATCCACAAAATTGTCAAATTCTTCTTGCAAACAATACTGATTGGCCATCACCAATAGTATCAACCGAGCAAAAACTTTGCAAGAAAATGGTATAATCCGAACTTGGTAGAAAACCTAATGCGTATCGCTGTAGACGAGCGCAAACGTTTTCCAGCGCAATTATTCTAGTTTAAAGCCCATTCAGTTCATATAGTTTCAATTTCACTGCCTTGGTTCCAATCAAAAATTGTTTTCTTTGGGGTTTCAGATTATTGAGAAATACCTAAGACTTTTTATTTTCAACAAGGTGTTATTTCTCATTTTCCAGAAAGCTAAAGAGTTCAAATTGCCGAACACAGAATTACAAATGTAATTTTATTTAATCAAAATTTTTGAACCGAAATGTCCGCGAAAATGCTTTAATAGTGAGTTTATTTTTTTTAGCTAATTTAAGACTTTTGATTTAAAGCCTCTTGCATGTTAGAGCTACTTTGATTTCTCAGGGTATTTTTGATAGTTCTTAAATCTATCAAAAAGCCTTGAAAGGAAGAAATCAATTATAATTAAAAACTCTGCAAACCACCTAAAAGGTAAAGCCCAAAGCTAAAAATTACGATGAATCTTTGAGTTTCCTTCTTAAAAGCATCTCCGATGAAAAACTGATTCTAAAAATTTAGTTTTTGAAAACGTTTCATTCAGAAACTGATATTGAGTGGAGTAACAGATTCAAAAGTGTTTTCACCAATGAGAAGCTTTCAATTCTTATTGCCATCTATTTCAATTACTGTTTTTAAATAGGAAGCCGTCACAACACTCTCAAAAGCACCATTGAGTACAGTTTGGTCAAAGTAAACCTGATAATTATATTCTTTTGAGAGCGGAGATTTCCTTTTTTTGTGTGTTATAACCGCTTGAAACTTGGAAATTTGTTAGATCAGGAGTTTAAACCAAAACTGCGCAAAACAAAAATGATTAACCCAATAAACCTTTTCAGTAATCTTACTTCAAATGTTACCCAAGAACCCGTTACCCAAGAACCTTTGGCAATTCCACCTTTGGGTTTTATTGTGACTGTGACTTGTTTGAGTATGCTTGCAATTGTTTCGCAAGCAATTGTTATTATTATATCAATGGGCCTTGAAGGAAATTTCTCCGCGCAAACTATTATGGTCGTTCAATCTTTCTTTGAAATTTTAAAAATGATGATGAATCTACAACGAGCAATGTGTGGCTTATCAGGTTATTGTAAAGTTTAAGAAAACACGAATTAGGCTCATTTTTTATGTTGTTTCAGTTTTGAAATAATTTTGATTAATTTATGATGAACAATTAACTGTGATTTTGGTAGTCATTTTTCACTTCAAAAGGTTTGCAACATTGCAAGCAAACTTTGAAAGCACTTCTTAGAAAAAAACTCCAGAAGAATTCTCTTACGAAAACAAGCAGGACTTAAATGAAATCTTCAAACTGACCAAAAAGTTTTAGCAAGTTGCAAACTTCTGGAGTTTTGTTGGTTCAATGTCTCATGTTGGGTGTAGATTGATATCGTGTAAACAAAAATTTCTATGGTTTTGCAGAAAGTGGAATTATAATTGATACTAGAAACCAAGCAAACGATTTTAGATTAAATGCAAGTTACAGCTCTTTTTAAAACAAAAGTTTTTGTGAAGACTTTCACTTCTAAAAGCTTTGTAGAAATATTGAACAATTTTGTGAAAAGTATTTTTTCTCTCCTCGGTAAATGTCTATCACATAACTGTTTTGCTCTTTAATTACGATAACAATTTTGCTATATAGTATAATATATGATGGTGATTTTCTTATATAGTTCTTATGCAGTTTTACGCTAGAGAACAGACAAACAAATATTGCATTTTAATTGTTTGTAGGTGGCTTTTTGCTAGCTTGTCTCCATCATCACCTCAATCTCTACTGTAAACTGACAAAAAGCCTTGGCGAGTTGGTGAATACTTTTCCAGACTATATGGCTCTACTTCTGGCTATAGATCGCTATCTGGTGATCAAAAAACCGATGTGGTATCGCACAAACTGCACTCGAAACACAGCGTGGATTCCTATTCTGCCTGCAATGTTGATAAGAGTTCCAGACCTCACTTGGATTTTTTCCAATGCCTCCGTGATCCCAGTAATAGGCTGCTTTGACGATGGGGTGAGGATTTTGCTCCACATTAAATTTTTTTTTTTCAATTTTCGACATTTAAATGTTCGATGTTTAAAACGGCTTATAAGCCATTATATTATATTGTTAAATTGTCAAATTTTTTTGTAAACGTATTTTGCGGGTTCCATGAGTTTGACCTTGTGAATTACAGAAAAAGAAATCTAAGTTTTTTTCTGATACCGGTTAATTTTAGCACCTAAAATAACGGTTTCTCCTATCAGGGATCACCTTTAAGCTAGCTTCGACATACATGAAGGCGCTTAAAACTTTTCCGAGTTCTTAGTTTCAGTTCAAAGTTTCAAATGGGTCAAAATTATTTGCAATTTGGCGAAGGAAGTTTGTCCATTTTGACTGAACCCTGATTAATTGGGAGTTGAAGTGGTAACTCCACAGTGTTTTTCGCAGGAGTTTTTGGAAAAAAGCCCGTTTTGGTCAAAATGTTGTTTAAGTTTTGGTTAACTACCTCAGCTTCTTTGAGCTGTGCCAGAACCTAATACTTTAATTAATCGTAGGTTCTCATGGTAATTTTTGCAAAACACCATTTTAATAAATTTAAAGTCACAACATAGTTTTTAACTGTTGGTCAGTTTGAATCATCTGGTAATCAGAATAGAACAAGAGTTGCTTCCTGCGATAAGAATTATTTACATTTTATTGGCACAAAATTCGTTGGTTTCAATTTTCCTGTTTATAATCTCCAAAATCGGTCATTTCAAAATGTATTTTCGAGTACATGTGAAACGTACAAATTTAGTTCAAAAATCCATCAATTTCGAATTTTCAGTGTTTATTT
Source organism: Symsagittifera roscoffensis (assembly GCF_963678635.1). Classification (NCBI taxonomy): domain Eukaryota; kingdom Metazoa; phylum Xenacoelomorpha; order Acoela; family Convolutidae; genus Symsagittifera; species Symsagittifera roscoffensis. The sequence goes on along the minus strand of NC_087070.1, from coordinate 9,377,843 downwards.
TTTGAAAGATCATCATTCTGAAAAGTTTTGGGTTCTGTTAACTGACCCTGATACTTCCTAGTAAAATAATTATCACCCGCTAAGAAAGATTAGCTCAACGGTTAATTTACGCAAAAATTGTACACTTCAACTACTTTTGCAGCATAAAAACAAACTCCAAAAACTGTTTTTAGGCATATATAAGCTAAATTTTCATGATTTAGAGTTACTCTTTCATTTAAAAAAAAACTGTCACTGTTTTAGATAGCCCAAGCAGTGTCTCAAATCATAGTGAATGTTCTGGGCTATTCTTCTGTCGTTCTTGGAGTTGTTTTCTCAGTTCTGCTGATTGTTGAGCTTAGAAAGAGACAAAATAGTCGGCTATCTCAGCAACGGAGCGAACCTCAAAATCTGCACAAAAAACCGCGATTAAATTTAAAGTCAAGAAGCAATGCAGCATAGTTCTCACTGCAATAAATGTCCAGGAAAAAGTTTTTGATTTAAACGATTGATGAACCTGAAAAAAAGATGAAAAAAGGTCAAAAAAAGTTTGAAGATGACAAAATGGTTCTAAAGTCGGATCAAAATTGAAAGTTTGAAAAAAATGATAGATTATTAACCGTCTAAAATCTATCAAAGAATCATTGATGTTTCCAAAGACTTGTTACTTAGGACTTTAAAAAATCAATTAGTTTCATTTTCGGCTTTTAATTCTGGAAACATTGTATTATTTGAAAATTGGGATTTTGACATTAGTATAGAATAGGATCGAGATAACAAGTGCAGGTTTTGGTTAACAGCCATACTGACAAAAAAGAACAAAACTCATCGACTGCAAAAGCTGACCAAGTATAATAATATAACCATTTTTGAGGGGGAGTGCGCAGTCAAAAAGCAATTTTTTGGTAAAAATGGGGTTTTTGACCATTGTTTGTGACCAAATTTTTTTTGGAAATACTTCAATCACTGTTTAGATTATCCTAAACGTGCCCCTGATCCAAATTAGGTAATCCGAAATAAAGAAGGAAAAGTTTAGTTGAAAGCAAAATTGATAAAAAAGCGAAAACTAGAGAAGCTGCGTCAAAATCTGAATGATTTATTATTTGATTGACAATTTTCTTGCATGCGAAGATTAAAGTTTATTTAAAAGAGAGATTAACTAGACTACTAGTTTCACTAAAAAATTTTTACAGTAGTTTTGAAAACAGTCTTATAAAAAAGTTTTATCAAAGATTATACAATTATTTAGAAAATTTTTAGGGTTCGTCGCCAAAATATGATATCTCAAAATAATACGAAGGGAAGTCCCTACCCCCACCCCCTAAATCCGCGCCTCGGCAGAATCGTGATTTCGAATATCTTGCGATCAGCGCATATTTTGTTTCAGGTCATGAAGGCTCTTCTGGTCTACAACCTGTTGTATCTGGTATGTGGCACGTTCTACTATGCTTTCAAGTCAGCAATTGCAATCGCAGAGGGTGACACGGTAAAACTTTTCGGAGGATTGATGATTATATCTGGCTCAGTTGCTATGATTGTGCAAGGACCTTTGTTTTTGAGCATTGGGACAATGCGAAACGCATTTTTTGCAACTCTCCGATATAGATCAACGATTCAATGAACAGTTAAACTGTTCCAAAATCGATGACAGAAACAGTCGTTAAATAAGGCCAATGCCCTTAAATATATGTCATACTTAAACTAGTTTTCCCAAGATAATACATACCGTTTTCCCAGAATATCTTCAGAAATGCTTCAGATTTCCCCCAAAAACTTAGTATTTCCCGAAGCTAAATATAATTTGACCGAAAATATGTTTTTTTTTCAAGTAGCAAGAAGAAATAAAAAAAGGTAACCAGATGCTATGCAAGTAGTACTTAGTGCTCCAACCACAATGTTTCAATCGGAACAAACTGAAGTTTAAAAGTTTTTAAAGTTTGGTTTTTGTAATATGAAAATCTTACAATTTTTTGAAATTTGAACATACAGTTTTTTTTTAAGTCAAGGGGGGAGTGGATTTAAGAAAGCGTAAATTGCAAGAGTGAATCTAGTGAATCTTCAGACTATTACTATCTACACTAAGCCAAAGGTGCAGTAGAATAGAATTAAACCACAATGTTTCAATAGGAACATATGGAATGTTAAAAGTTTTAAATATGAATAACTTACAATTTTTTGAAATTTGAATTGAATATCCTGTTTTTTTTAAGACAAGGGGGAGTAGATTTTAGAAAACGTCAAATGCAAGAGTTAAACTATTACTATGTAAACTAAGCCAAAGGTGCAGTAGAATTGAAAAAGTATCAATGTCAATTATCAAACTTTGTATCGTTCAACCAGGAAAAAGAAACATTTTTGTTTCATAATCAAGGTTTTGAAAGTTTTCATTTTTTACCAAAATTGAACATGTATTAAATTTGGTCGTAAAGTTCTTTGGTCGTAAAGTTTATACGAAAACATTTCAAAGCGACGAATAAATTTTTTGTCATTTCATGATGAGTGAGAGATTTTCTGTCTGCTAAAAAACTTGATGCCATTTTGCATGGGAAAATTGCTTAGCATATAATTGTTTTTCGTGTAAAATTGTAATTTTATCCTCACAATTTTTTTCTTACAAAAACAAGAAAAAAAATTTTATAGCTCATTTTATCGCTAAACTGAACTTATGCAAATGTTTCATTTTATAGAAGAGTCAAAAGTCACAAGGAAGGTTCTCTGCGATGGCAAAACATGTGTTGTTCAGTTTTTTAGATTAACATATGAAATTTGGTCAGTCCAGAGAATCTGTCCATTTGAATCTGTCCAAGTCTGTCCAAATTTGAAACTGTGCAATTTGAGTCTGTTCAAATTTCGATAGCATTCAGTTTTATAAAAATTTGTGGTGTTCTTCATTTAAATTTTACTTATTTTCAGTTTTATAAGAAGTTGTGTTGTTCTATAAAAATTTTGAAAAAATAGCTTTTATTCGAAAAATCAGCTCTAAAGTCAAAACTTGTGAATGATGTGCCCACGCCGCCCAAACTGGAAATCTATGGATAAAAAATGACAAAGATTGAGTTTTGTTGTCAATGTTTATAAAGTGAAAAATAATCGATTATGTGTAGTATATTGCTGTTTTTTTAATAATAAGCAATTAGTGTTTTGTATTGCTGTTATTTAATAAAGCATGAAATCTTATTGTTTATTTTTTATAACTGATCATTTTGGTGAAATTCGTTTATAATAGATTTTCATTGGAATGTGATTTTGAAAGCTAACGAATCAGTTTCACGTTTTCAACTATAATTGAATACTTATTGTTCAATTTCAAATGTTGTCTGCGCAACTTTGATTTTTGTTATTCATTTTATTTTCCTCAATTTTTATTGTTTACAACAATTTTCTTTTTTTAAATGGAAACTCGAGGAAAAAAAATGAAGGTTGAAAACCTTTGTATATATGTTTTTTATAAATGTATATGTTTTGAGAGAGAACGCGCGCTGAAAAATGGCTTTCTGAGTTTTTTCAAAATCTATCGTGCTGAAGGGGGAATGTAGTTTTATGTATGCTTTTTTTCAATTTTTTTTTCAAGTAACTGTCGAAAAAACTCCCTTTTAGTTCTGTCAATTTTTTTTGTTGTTTCAAATTTTTTTTATCCAATTATGTATTTTTTGTCTATCCAATCAAATAATGTCTTCAAAAATACTAATCAAAAAAAAAATTCAAACAAGATAACACTTTCAATTTTTTTTTTTTTTTCAGTCATAATTTATAACCCTTTCAAATTACAGCTACTTTTTTATCATAAAAGATTACTTTGTATAATAATTTTGCATAATTTTTCTGCAATGCTGTAATCGTGCTTCACAAGTTGATAGAGTTCATTTTCCATAAAAAATTTGATTGTGACGAATATTGCTGAAAAAACTTTGTGTCGAAGAACAAAAATCTTTCTTACTTAAAATTTCTCAAAAAAAGAAGCTTCTTCTGATAGAATCTCAAAAATGGACAGTGATCATTCTGATTTCAATTTTTCAAACTCGTCGACTGAGAGCCCAGACAATTCAAACCCCTTCACAATTCCTCCCTCGACCTTTATTTGGGTGGTTGTTTCAGTCGCAATAGTCTCAATGACATCCCAAGCTGCAGTAATTTTGATTGCTTTCGGTCTGAAAGGCGATTTCTCAGCCCAAACTATCATGATTGTGCAATCGGTTTCAGAAATTTTGAAAATGGCTCAAATTGTTCAGCGGGCAGTATGCGGTCTATCAGGTAAAAATTCCATTATCAAAAATTATACTTGAGTTTTTGTTTGTGAGATAAGAATTCTTACATCAAAAATTATCAAGTCAAAAAAAACAGACAAATTAATCGAGCTTTTTCGTTTTTTTCTTTAAGTGTTATTACAAGCCGGCAAAAACCAGAGCATATGAAAATTCAGTTAAACTGAAATCAAAGGAAAAACTCAATTTAGCATTTCAGGAAAAAATTGTGTATATCAACAATCTCCACTACAAGTTGACCAAGTAATTTTTATCAATCACAGCTCAGAGGTGAACTTCACAACTTTAAACTAATGTTTTGTAAGCTTAAATTGGTCACAAAAAATGCAGAATAATTGCAGAATAAGTTATGAATAGTTTGTTTTTCTTGTGCAGATTGTTGAGAAAAGTTTTCAATATTGCTATTAAATAACTGATAAGCATAAAAATTTTTATTGAAGCAAATAGGACTTTTTTCTGCTTAAACGAATTTTGGACTTTTTATTTACATCCAGATTATTGGGAGATCGCCCATTTGGTGCAAAAAAAACAAATCTTCATTTTTGTTTTTAAAAGCTTCAAAAAAGCCAAACATCTGGTCTTAATTCATTTTGAAATGATTTTTGATTCAAATAAATTTGCAACTAACGCGTTATTCTATATCGCAAAAATTCTAAATCTCGAAAAATAGCGCCTTTCAAAATTGTTTTGAATTTTTGAGACCCGCAAAAATATTCTAACAATGTAAAACACGTTTAATTAAAAAGGTGAAAATTAAAAACCGATTAAGAATTAAAAGACCACACCAAGCGCAATATTCCGTCAATTATCAAAAGTCTGAACCTTTTTTATTTGATTTGATCGGAAAACATTGAAATAAATTTGACTCCAGCTAAGGTTCGCTGCTTAAACTGACATTCGCTCGCAGACGAAACGCTCGCAGACAAAACGCTCGCAGACAAAAAAAAACATCTCGAATTTGAGCTCGAAATTTCATTCATCAAAACCCTTAGACTCTAAAAACAAAACCTTCATTCTAGAACTTTTTTGCTGCGTTTTTGATTGTTTCTCCTACTAAAAAAAGTTGAAACATTTTAATATATATTTTCTAAACACAATCTCACTGACTCATCTAAGTTAAACCTAAAATTACAACAGGACTACTCGTATCAGGGCAAAGCTCTGAATCTTCCGACTGCCTTTTAAGGTTTATGAAGCAGTAATAACTTGAAAAAATTAAACGTAATAAAGTAGAGTGAATTTTTTTCAATTTAAAGTTTTTGTGAAAATCATCCACCCACACGCCATATAAGGTACACACTGATAGATTCTCTTTCTATAAACAAATCAATTGTGGTAAATAAGCTTCCTTCAAACAATTTGGAACATTTTTTAAGACAGATTAAATCTCTGCTTCCGCGTTAATAGCTCGAAATAGGTCGCGTGTTCATTGTTCCAAGTTGACCAAAATGGCAATCTTCAAACCCCAATAACTCTACAATCACTGGTAAAAATAACTTTTCAAATTTAATCTCAATACAACAATACTTTTTGATTGATACTTAAAAATTTTGTCAAAAGTAGCTAGTTGAAAAGTCGAAATTTGTCTGAAGAAAAAAACCACCCCGAGCTCAAATAAGCCGTCACTTTCGTTACGAAAGTCGGAACAAAAACTAAAGAATATAATTGATTTAAAACCGTATATTATTTCAAAATGAATAAAATGAAAGCTGATTATTTCGACAGATTTCCCCCCATAAAGAGAAACTCAGACATATTATCACCCATAAGGTTCGCTGCTCATGCTCTGTAACCAAGAGTAGAATGATATGTACTGACAATCCTAAACTGACTTCTCAATTTTGGACAAAAAAGCGCTCGCAGATGAAAAAATGATTTTAATTATGAGTTCAATTTTTAATTGATCAAATTTTTTCTCGGCCAAAAACAAAACTTGAATCAGATTTGTTTTGCTACGTTTTTGATACGTTTTTGCTCCAATAAAAAAAAGAATGGTTTCCATCAATTTTTATAATAAAAAAGTCTATTGACTCATCTAAGTTGCAACACTTTTTTTAAGGTTTTGCAATTGCAAAATACTTCCCACAATTGGTTTTGGTATTTTGCAGGGAATCTTTCTACCATTTCATAGACACAATGAAATGTGGTGCGCCATGTAAACACACGAAAATGTGAAAGTTCTTTTTTTATTCTTTCAAATTCCTTAATTTGTTTCAAGAGCTAATAAGTGTTTCATCTGTTTTCGTTTTCAGTTTTCAAGTTTAAGTCGGATAATTCCTGTAATTTTTGCGTATTGACAAAATTTTATGCTGAGTTGTAGTTGAATGTGTATCAAACGGTGCACTATCATCATCTGTATTTTACGAAAAAAAAATCCGATGGCACAAAAATCTTCCATTTTTCGATGGATGGAAGAAATTAAATCAGGTAGAAAATAAATAACTCATAGCATAAATCTGGTACTTTTTAAGGTGGAGCGTGGCTAGCTTGCGTTCATCACAACGTAACACTTTTGTGCAAATTGGCGAAAAGTTCCAGCGATCTTCTGAACACGTTTCCAGACCACATGGGACTCTTTCTGGCGCTCGATCGATATCTGGCAGTCAAGCACGGAGTGTGGTATAGCCAGAACTGCACCCGAAAAGCGGCCTGGATTGTGATTGTGCCTGCTATCTTGATCAGAATACCAGATGTCGCAATTGCTTTTGTCGCTGCTGAGATTGTACCGGAGCAGGGCTGTTCTGACGTCGGAGTAAGATTTATCAACTTGACTGAGCAGCACGATTGTTTGACTAATGCAGAAAATCTTTTTGATGCGTAAAATTTCAACTTTCTAGTTCCATTATGTAACTGCCTGAAAAAAACTGCAAATTATATTGGGTTTCAGCCTGAACGGAGCCGGGGTCTTCTAGAATGAGAAGTGAGGGGGTCAGAGTCTCCAAAAACACAATTGTGACCCTACTTTGACCAAGAAATTTGAAAAAAAAAATGTTTTGAGCTGTTTTGAAAAAAAAATGTTTTTTTTTTTTTAGATATTTGATTTAATGAATGTGCTCTGATTGGGTTTTTAGATTGCCCCTTTTGTATCTCAAATTGTGGTGGGTGCATTGGGTGCGCCATCTATTGCGGTCGGTGTTGTCTTCACAATTCTTCTGATTGTCGAGCTGAACCGAAGAAGAAAGATCAGACAACCTGCGCTACGGAATCTGCTCGCAAAATCTGACCTCCTAGTTTTGAAGAGTAAAAAAACTTCTCGAAAAGGAAGGTATTTTAGTACTAAAAGGAGCCTTAAATAAGTTCTTTTTGAGTTTTTTTTGGCTGATCATTATATACTAATTTTAAGGGACAAGCGAAAACTTGAGAGAAAGTTTGCACTTTAGGGGAGCTTACTTACCCAAAAAAGGGGGTCGGGAAAGGATGCCAATTTTTTAGAGTTAATTCAATCCTCGGTGAGATCTTTTATTCGCCCCCGTGTTGACTATTTGAAGTCTTTCTCGATGAACATAGAATCATGAAAAGTGAGCAAAAACGTAAAAGTTTCGCTTTTTATGCGTTTTCAAAATCACAAAAATGGAAAATGTCAAACCGTTTAAAAGCAAACCTGGATCAAGAAAACTTAGAAAAAGAAGTGGATTTATATGAAAATCTTTAGTTTACTTGATTTGTGATTCTTTACCAACAGGAGGTGGGTTTTGTGATCAGATCAAGAGACGGCAAAGAAGTGGCAGCCAGTTTGGCAAAATTCGACCAGGTTTTCTATATTGTTTCATTGTTTCAAATTGAAAGTAGTGTTTTAGTATGGATTTTCAAAAAATTAATTGAAGTGCTGTCGCATTATGAGACGAAACTCTGCACTGAATAGGCGCACATTTTTATTGTGTCTGTATGTTCCTTGATTCCAGGGACAAGTCTTTAACCAAGTTCGACGGAAAGAAAAAAATGAGAGAACAAAGAAGAACGAAGGGAGCGTCCTTGTCGCGGAGTTCGCTGACAATTCAAAAAATGCTCAGTTTGACTCTTAATGAAAAATAAACATGATACGACGTTTAAATTCAATGAAAAAAGATTCAATTTGCAAAGAATCTAGCAAGCAAAATCAAAAACTTAAAAATGATAAGTTTACGTTGTAAGCTGACAAATACTGTGACAAATTTTATTAATAGGAAAACGTAAAATATAGTTGCCACTCATGTGTAAAGCAAAAGTTATCATCTTTTTTTCCGACAAAAAAAGGCTACAAAAAATGATTTTCTTCAATAGCACTATTATTAATGTTGTTTTGTACTAGTCTCGTCCAATAAAAAAGTCATCCTCTGGTATTATTTTATAGCATCCACTTTCAACCGAACAGCCCTAGTTTTTCTAAGGGAGTGTGCTTTTTAACCTGTTTTTTTTAAAATTTGTCTCGGGCGCAAATCTTTTGGGTATAAATTGAGTCTTTATACTGTTCTGTGAGCGCTCGTAAAATCAATTTAGCCGACATAAAAAAGGTCGACAAAAATTTCGAAAAAATGT
>NC_087070.1:9239112-9368887 GCF_963678635.1 Symsagittifera roscoffensis | reverse complement strand
CTCACCCACTATTCTTGAACCTACCAAGGGATATTTCAAGTCAAGCAATCAGCACAATCTCAATTAACAAAGACTATGTTAAAGTATATCCACTCACAACTGACGCAACACCTTTAAAATATAATTTATTTCTACCTGATAGAAAAGGAAATAATAGTTTAAACTCAACCCTCATACAACAAGAAACTCTAAATGGAACTAGAAATCTTACACAACAAGATATTCAAAAACCATCACATTTCGCAAATGAAGAAGTAGTTACAACAGTAACAACAACACAATAAATTATTTCACCAATACATCTCAATTTTACAACTCCAAGGCCTTAAAACCCAACATTACCACAGGTAACATTACAATCTACGGTTAAACCCTCCGTTGTTCCTAAATATTCACAAATGGATCACCAAACATTTAGACCAATGATGAAACCAACCCAAAAACAAAGAACATTCACTAGAAATAATTTTGAAGAATACAAATATAACTATGTAAATAGACCACAAATATCTAAACCTCCTCGTACAAATACGCAAAATCATTTTTTTTCACAAAAACAAAATTCACATCAATCAACATCAAACTCAGTAAAATTTAATGATTACCCACAAAATTCACCAGACCAAAGTGAAAATTATCCATTTTTTCAGCAAAATAAAAACAATAAACAGCAAAACCAAAATAGACATAAAACACATTATTACACACCTAATTATCTTCCATCAGATGATGGGGATTTCTTTGACCTAAATCATTAACCAATTTTTCAAAACCAAAGACTCCACTCTTATCACGTAAATCAACCAGATGGTTTTGAACCATATTTACGATAACAAAATACGTGACAACCTAGACCAAATCACGCATCTCAAAATAAAAAATTTTTTATCACAAAACCCAGTTGATACAGATTATAATCAACCAACACAAACGCAAAATGAATTATTACTACCTTATTACTTGCAACAACATGAAATCACAAATAGTCAACTTACAAATTTTTCACAAATGCCAAATGCCGCAGAATCACTTAAAATGACCCTGAATCCATACCCAATGGATGGATCATCAATAACATCAAACAAGCCATTGATGGTATTTACAGGAACAAACCCTGAATGTTCTGTAGAAAATTATTTAAATGCAGTCACAGCAAATTTAATCTTAAATATTGGACCTGAACCAATAAATACACCACTTTACCAAAATTGGATACATAGACGCACATTGTTAATACAAACCACAATTGATGGCGCAGCTCAAAAATGGTTTTCAATTTTACCTATAGATATAAAGTCAGACTGGAAAAGATTCACACAAGAGTTTTCAAAAACGTTTGATTCTGAAAGGAACAAACAACATCAAAGACTTTTTTTGCAATGAAAATCGTAGACTACCAAACGAAAAGATCAAACAACTAGCAGTAACCATCGAAACACTAATCCGAAAAGCATTCTCAATGAACACTCATGATTATGAAAACAAAAATGACAGAAATTCTAATGATGACTCTAACACCTCAATTACGAAAAATAGCAATCAAAAAGAGAGCGTCACATTCACCCTCAATTCGAGAACCAGATTTAGATTTTAGAAAACTAGTAGATAAACTAGAAAAAGCAGAAATCACTATGAAACTAGAAGAAACTGAAAATCTCAAACTACAATACGTTTAAAATATTCGAACCACTACAACACGGATAAATAATATACACAATTCAGACGCAGATTTATCCGAAACAATCACTGAAATTTTGAATATAAACGAGAAAAATCCAAATTTTAAAGGTAAACCATCATTCAAAAAAAGGTTCAAACTATTGCCGAAGATACGGACATAGCATTGCTGAAAGCAGACAAAAACAACTAGACAATCAGAATGAACCACAAAAGGACAAAGTACCAATCCATTTACATGACAAAGTTAATAGATTACTTGACATTCTAGAACAATATTAAATCATATCTCCAGTAAATAAAGAAGAACAGCCAAAAAGAAACACCTTTATTAATCCTGCTATTATTCTCGCCAAAGGAGAATCACTAAAAATAGTTCTAGACGCTAAATACCTCACTTCACTCATTGATGAATCTAAATTTAATTGGTCAATAGAACCAATTCAAGTAATTCTAACAAAAATAAACGGTAAATACTTAACGACCGCAGATATGAATAGTGCATATAATCAAATGCCACTAGAAGAACAATCACGACGATTCACAATATTCGTTATTGGAAATCAACTATACGATTTTAATTTCTTGGACACATTATTGACCCTGATGAAATCACGAATCGATGCTATTCAAAATTCCAGCCACCTACAAACATAAAGAAAATCCAAGAAATCCTTGGAATGTTAAAATTCTTAAGTAATTACATCTATAAAATGCAATTATACTTAACACCATTTTATAACATTCTTAGACAACAAAATAATTTTGAATGTACAACAGAACATCAAACACGATTTGAAGAAATCAAAAAACTTCTCACCGAACAAATCTCATACACAATACGAGATCCCAACCAAACATTTTTAGCAATGTGCGATGCTTCAAATTTTAACATCGGTGCAGCATTACTACAATACCACAATGGAACAAATAAAATGAAAATTATATCAGTAAATTCTCGCCTATTTACACAAGCTGAATTACGGCTCTCTATTCTTTTGAGAGAAGGCACAGCTATCCCTTATACTCTAACAAAATATGAATTTTTGATACTTGGAACATCCAACAGTTTTATTTACAGATCACAAACCTATCATATTTCTTTTTACACAAAAAACAAATCAAACCATAGAGTTTAGAGAATTCAACTAATCCTAACGAACTTTTCAATCCAAATTTACACATAGTATGGACAGCAGGAAAAAACCTTGCACTACCTGACACTCTTAGTAGAAATACACCACCTGAACTACTAACAAGAAAAACAACAGTTGAAATACCACAAAATACAAAGTTCTATCTCGCTAAAGATGAGACTCCACCACAATTAGAATGTAAATATGCAGTAAAAACTGACATAGATCAATCACAAATAAATATTCTACAAGATTTTCCACTCTATTTAGATTGTCAAAACAACCACTATGAAGTTGATTTATTAGGCACATCTACATTCAAGCCGATTCCATATTCACATAGGATCAAAAACAACACTCAACAAAAGCGAATTAAACAGCAACTACATAAAAAAGATGCATTCCCCTTTAATAGAAAAAGAAAACTTAACGGAAACAATAAATTTATCAGGACCGTTACCAGATGATTCAAAATACACAATAAATCAAGTTTTTAATCTACATGACCCACTTGACACAATACCCCTATCAAAAATAGAAGTAGAAATTATTTTTCACCAACAACAGGAAAAATCACACTAGAATTATTACAGAAATATCAAAACCTTGATCCCGTCATCAGACAACTAAAATCATGGCACAAGTACATAACTAAGCCAACCAAAGCTGATACCACAATCTTAGGAACTAAAACACTCCTTAGATATTTCAGAAAATTCAATAATACCACAAAAAATGGAAACACAGATATTTTAGAATACCAAACACCTGATTTTAAAGTAACTTGTCTACCTTGAGATATAATATTAAAAGCATTCAATACTTCACATACCCTTCACACTAAAGGACATTCAGAATCAGAGAAGACATATTCTAACTTTATCCAAATTTTTTTTCACCCCAATGCACCAATTTGGATTAAAGTGTTATGCAACGATTGTATGATATGTCAATTAAATAAACCTTACCCTAATCAAAAACAAATTGCAGAAAAACAAGATTTTAAAGGACAATCCTATTTTTTAATCACAGAATATCATTTGACACAAATAGAACAATTTCACCATCCTCAGAAGGAAACTCATTATTAATGGTCAATGTTGATGCATTTACACAAAAGTAGCACTCAACCCAGTACCCTTTGTAATGCTTACTATGCATATACAACGCTCTACGAACACTGGATAGCTAAATTCGGATTACCAGAAATCCTAGTCACAGACAATGGCACTGAATTTATTAATAACGAAATAATCACATTGTGCCACTGATAAAATAAAAAAGATAAACCACGTGCATCTCATGCACCTTGGACAATTGGATTAGTCGAAGGTATGAACTGTTCATTATAAGAATATCTCAGATGTATCATTAGTGGAAATGATACACGATACACTGAATGGTCAACAGATGTAAAGTTATTTCCCTTATCATATAATTCACAAGTTACAACAAAACTAGGAAAGTCACCATATGAAACGGTATTTAACCAAAAACCACGTAAAACAATTACGTTTACACTAAATGCACATAAAAATGCACAAGGTTATTGCCAACCAAATAAAGATTCAATTTGTTACAATTTACCACTATATACCAATGATGAAGACCACTTTCATCAGCCACAAATTTTAAAATTAGCTTCCGGTACACGCACCGATTGGATTTTAAACAGAGATAAAAAACACAACGAATTTTATCAGAAAATAACAAAAAAATTGTAACAAAGGCAAAACAAAAATAATCAAATAAATTCACGCTTTACACCAGCAACAGATTTAAAAATCGGATTATTTGTTTTAGTTCCCACTTTTACGACACAAAAAGGAGTTTCTAAAAAGTTACAGCCATTCCAAAAAGGACCGTATCAAATAATTGACAAACCCACTGATGTAACAAACAAACTAACTGACTCAAATAAAAAAAGAAATTGTTCAGCATCGATATAACCTATTACCCTATTATCTAAAAGAATACGCACTCCGTGAATTAACACAATTTTGATCATTTACAGGTTTAAAAATTAATCAAAGCATTTCAGAAAATGAACCAAATCAACACACTGATGAACAAATAATTTCAAAATTGCACAAACAAACAGAATTAGTTCACAAAACATCTCCTAAACTGAAAACAAAAATACCTCAAAAAAAAAAAATTGGAAAAGACAGAAAAAATTCTACCACAAGATCAACAAGACAAATCTGAATATAGAGAATTATCATGACTTAGAAGCCAACCACGAAAATATTATAAAATCTCCATTCCACAATCTAAAATATTGAAGAAAGTTGAATTTGAAAAATAAATTTTATTTTAATTTTTCATTATCTTTTTTTAAATTGTTTTGAACATACACATTTTCAAAATAACATGCGGAAAAACACTCGAATAAGATCTAGTTCAAAATCAGTCAATAGAAATCATCCGGAACCACCAGTTTATTTTTAGTGACACGAATTTATTAGTCGACACATATTCACCTCCAAGCATAACTATAACTATAACTTCAAGACCTCCAGGTCAAAAATAAGCAAACCGCTACAAAATGAGAGCTAAACTAAAAACAATCTCAATATTACAACCCTCCCCTATCAAATAGTACAAAGATCAACAACATTTTCCCAACTCAGAGCTCAAAAACCCTCCAAGCAAAAATTTTAATTTGGCCTAAAGAACAAAAAGCACATGATCATTTAGCCTTAAGTACAAGTATTTTTCGGACACCCCAACTCTTTTCATAAATTAAAACAAAACCAAGAAGATCTTTCCGACACCTGAAAACAACCCCTCATCAATATTTGACAAAACCCAACCCACTTGTCAAAAAACCAATAAATAAGTCGACCGCACTGGAATTTAGCCCTAAAAAATTAAAAAAGACTCGACAAACCAAATCATTTCTTAAATGGTTCTTTCTACCACAGTCAACAAATTTAAACAACTCTTTTCAAAATTTTTTATAAAACTATCGAACTTCCTCAAATTTTTTTCATAATAGTTTTAGCTGATAACTTAGAAACTTTAATAATTCTTTTAATATTTTTCACAACCTTTTTCAAATTTTCTATTCACTATTCGAAGTAAATATATATATATATATATATATATATATATATATATATATATATATATATATATATATATAGATAAATACCTTTCCACAATTCTTGATAACCTCCTCTGGTACGATGATTCAATAACTATTTGAATGTTTCGAAATCTATTAAGTAGAACCGAAGTTTTTCTACTATTCCTAATTTTTCTTACATTTTTAACATCACTCATAATGATAATATGCAAATGTATAAAAATGCAATTATCACATTCGTATTAGCCACCTTTCTTTTTTTTCTTTTTTTTGAAGAATATTGGAGTAAACATAAATTTTCATCATGAAAGATCCCACTCTTAGAAGTTTTTCAAAATTGCTAATCAACAACCCCCACACCAGTCCCCATCAACAACATCCCAAGAAAACCGAACAACACCAACAAACACCCAAAACCCCCAATCATCTACAGGCATTTCTTTCCGAGACAACCCATATACTTTTGAAGAAAGACACGCACGATTATCCGAACCATTAGAACCAGTTCATCGCCAAGCATCTTTAAGCGAACCACAATATGAACCAACATATAACATATACCCACATCTACAACAAGATCTTAACAGGGTAAGACACATTAGCCAAAGCCAAATAACACTCGAAATCAAAATACAAATTATACATCCAAGACGAAACAGAAATATTCAAACTCCCATAGTTAATTTTAATATACCTCAATTGCCAACATCACATCCTTTGGACCTTTCTAGTAGCACACTTCCCGATTCTCCTCCGACTGTAAGTTTTTCGAGACTTAGCACATCAAGCCGAACTTGAAAAACACCAAGGTAACGTACGACTAGTTACCAAAATTCCCCTTCCATGGAGCACACGGAAGAATAACATACCATCTTCATGATAAAAATTGGATACCACACATTGGAATGAATAATCCCTTAAATCGCAAGCAGATACAAAAAATAAAAGATACCAAGAAATAAGTTTTTTCGATTGGGAAATACAACTTGAAAAAGTACAAATTACATGCGACTTAAAATATGACATAATACTTTATCAAGGAATCAAACTTCCTTGCAGAAACGACCACGGATATTGCGATCCTACAACACGCACACAAGCAACCATTGTTTGGTTTCCCGAAAAACCTGTACAATTTTCCAAGTAGCAAAGATACACGCTAGAATGGTTAAATTTCACCAAAATTATATTATTGAATCAATCCCGTATGAAGATGTAAGCCCTGACCAGATCACAAGTACAAATCATAAGTTTAGAAACATTCAAAATAAAAAATAAATAACACGTTTTCAAATATACCCAGAAACAGAACTCGCATGCAAATACAATAAACTACTTTACAAAACACAATATTCAGAAATTCTAGTCGAATACGAAAATGGTTTCGACAAGAATATAGGAAACTTAATCGTACACCCAATGGCGGCATCTCACTCATACACTGATGAAAACTCATACGTTTCATAAAAATTTCAGAAGAATACAGGACAGATCGGTGGAAAATTAAAACACAGAAAGTACACGATTACAAGAATTATCACTTACGAACAGCACATATTTTGGCGCAATTCATTATGACATACACTTAGACATGAAGTTAGACTACAAAAAAAGCAGATTTTTTCAAGAAATGTCATTGTCAGTACTAGAAACACTACACTATTTATGTGAACCTGAAAGAACACAGATTCAACAATCACTAGCACTAGCAGTTCTAAAAATACCATATGCAGGATATTTATTATCAGGAATTAGATCCAACTTCACTGATTATGAAGGAAACTTTTTATGGTATTATACTTGTACCAAAAAGTATACCTTTTATATGTTTTTGAAGATAAACGATGTTATAAAAGAATCCCAATATTTTATAAAAATAAAGTTTATTTTGTTGATACACTTTCAAGAAGAATTTATTTTTGGGATACAGCAGTCCCATGTGGATTAAAAAAATAGCCACAACGTTGTACAAAAAAACCTCGACGAAGACAAATACTACCTACTCACACCAGATCCAACACTAATGCCACCATTGAAAAAGTTTTTTGACCTGAAAGTATTAGAGCTATTACCCGCAACCAAAATATCGATTCGATTTACAATCGATTGGCATCTGTTCAAAATCAGACATACAACACCACTTTCGTACGCAACAATTTCAAGAAATACTTACAAAAATGGACACAATACAACGACAATCAATAGATCAGAATTTACGCAAACTTGCAGAAACATCAGGATTTTCAGACATTTAGGTACACGATTAAAGCGGATATTTTAAAGATATTAGCGATTATATTTATTTAAATGGCGAAAAATACCGACCACAGGATATATCACCAATCAATATTTTTATTTTTGTAAATCTAAAAAACGAACTTTTATCTTTTCTAGGATGGCCCTATTACATCTTAGAAAGATTGACTATATTATACGCAATGAATAATTTTATTGGGTTTCTGTTCTCTCTATTAAAAGGAATCTATAACACATGCGCAATACACACACAAGTAAATAGACAAGCAAGCATAGCACGCATAATTTTGCAGGATTTTTTTGAAAATTTTCCAAATCCATAAACAAAATACTTTTAGATGCACAAATAAAAGATTACAACACAAAAACATCAAAAACACCAAACACATATGACGAATCACAAAACCATACAAAGACATTACCAACATCACCACAATTACCAAGTCTAAATCGTAATCACCCATTATCACTAGTACCACGAAATTTTAGAAATTTAGCACTCGTAAATATTGCAAATTCAAGACCAAATCATATACAAAGTCCAAGTCACCAAATAGTAACACAACAATCTCAAACTGACTATATATATGAACAAATAATTGAACAACCACATACTACAAATTTTTAATCTCAGAACATTTAACTTTTTTAGCCCTTGATGAGCCGACAAATTGGATCCCTTCACCGTTCAATTTCCATTCCAGCCAATCTTCAGAACGCAATTCCCATCAAAACCACTTTTTCCTTTTCCGCCAACTGAATCACCCCATGTAAATACATCATCCGGCATGGATTCTGACACTAAATTAGATATCACAATTTCTCATACAATCTCCCAATTTATCAATTCAGATATAGAAACCCCAGACGAATTCGCAAACTCAGAACCCAGCCCGTCAACAATTTCTCACCCCCCACCTTTCGACCCATCCATTCCCAACCTCAAACTGACTCCCCGTCTTCTATCTCTCATATTTCCCAAGTAACACCGAGATACCCCCCCCCCCCCCTTACCAATGAACGTTCCAACAACAGATACCCAGATACCACGCAAATCTCATATGAGCTAAATAACCTAAAAATACTACAACAACAAGTACAACACCCTCACTTATCGTCAACCATAACATCATCAAACCCCCCAACTCATACACCTTCTTCAGATTATACCCCTTCTTTAGCCCAATCCTCAACACCAACGCAATCATCATCCACTACTAACCGTGCATATAGAACATTCAAAAGAAAATTTCCTAATCATCTGTTTCCCTCCAAACCCGGAACAGCCCGCGATTATGTAAACCACCCTGATCATACCAATACTCCCGAATTTCTCCAAGTTTCCTTACCCCTCTTTCCTCGATATACAATCAGTTCGAACCTCACACTGAACAACCCCATTATGTCGATGAGCATGTACTAATCCCCACACTCCACAGAAACATCATTTTATCATTTTTCAAACGCACTTTGTATACCACTCATTAACACACCTCAAGAAGTAGAAAAAAGAAAAAATGACATTTTTAGACTAACTACAGCACTAACACCTCGAAAATTTACCCACCTAGGATACAAAAAGCTATTAAAAATTTTCACCGCACCCCGAGCTAACGAATATTCCATCAAGCACTATGACCTTAATATCATCAGACCCAACCAAGATCAATTCCTCGACGACGAAAAGTTCGCTTACCCGCAACTAACCGAAAAAATTTTCGTCCAACCACCCTAAATCTTTACATTAAGCTCAATAGATAAAAAAACACGGTCTAATCATTTCCAAAGCACTAATCGACATCCAAGCTTACGAATCTTTCTACGAGAAATTTGAAACTTTTTCACAAACCTTCCACTTCCTCACTCCAAAAGAACGTGATTTGCACTGTTCAGACGACATAATGTTAAGAACTAAACAAACCCATAGTTACACTTACTATAAATTCATCCAAATTCACTTTAACTTACAAACACCATCACGACAAACCCACCATCGATTTCAATTTATTAACTCTAAATACACATCACCATTTCTCCTAAATTTCACATATTGCAATTAAAATACTAACTTTCAAGGCATCCTCCGTAACTATGACCCCGTAACCCAAACGTATATATTTTGTGCACTCACCAATACCTTCAACGTGGAAGAATCCCGACCTCTCCCTGTCCAGCATGAATATATCCAACCTGTAGAAATCCCATTTTTAGAATTCATTCACAATACTAAATACAATTACAAGCTTTTTAACTTTATCCAGCACACCAATCACGAATTTTCTTTGCACTGAATAATTAAAGACCATTAAAGCACTTGAATTGCTTTGGCAACTGCTTCATACTAAAAATATCATTCGCATATTAGCAAAACTACTAACCACATCAGATGCTATACACGATATCTTCCCTCATGGCTTCTTTCCCGATGACTAGGTAAGTATGAATTAAATAATTTATAAACTAATAAATCCAAAACAAACTAACCATTTCTTATTTAATGTTTCTTCTTTAGTCTTTAGATCACGATCATCACCAAACAGAAAACAGATAAAAAATACAAACTCTTCCACAAATTATGAATTTTTATTAACACACCGCAATAAATAATGCAGTAAAATTTCTTCTCCACAGTAGTTAATTAATCTATAAAGTTTTTTCCCCGATGTACTTAATCTAAATACAGTTTAATAATTTCAATCCCCACAAAGCAATAAATTTAAAAATTTCAGTAGCAAATGTATACAAATGCAACCAGTACTAACCTTTTAAAGACCAAATTCACTCGCACACAAATTCTATCCACATTCGCACAGCTCGCCTACGACGAATTGTTTAAAATAATGATTTCAAGTTTTAACTTTTGGTAATAACAACTTAAACTAGTAATAACAAGTTTCCAACTTTCTATTAACCCGGTTGGGAAATAACTAAATAATAATCTCAACTAACCAACGCAGCTTACTAAACACCATAAACCACAAACTAACAGCATGACTAAGAAAAGAAAACCCATGGTACCCAAACCGGATTAAACCAGCTTAAAGAACCCAATAATGTATTCTTTTGAAGACTAATCATAAGTCTAAAAAAAAAGAAAAAAACACCAAAAAGTCGAAAGACAAACCCAAACCAAGCAATTTGATTTTTGAGAAAAGGACACAACCAAAACAACATAACAAAAAACCAGCAACAAACATGACATAAAAGGTTAACACAAAACAGGACCCAATAAATGATGCAATCATACACTCACTCCTGGCCTAACCCACCAGAAGAGGACGTCCTGAGCATGCTTAATAGCCTGCCTAACCCACCGTGCTAGAACCCACGCTTTGTGACTCACTCCTCGTTTTTGACAAGCGGTACCCAAGTGTGAGTAACTCCATTAAAATAACTGAACTAAAACAAAAGTTTTTGCGATAAAAACTAATAAAAAATCATAAGTAAAAGAAGAACTAACTAAACATCTATTTACGTAAATTATATAATGCAGTAATATAGATCATACACAATCACGAAGACGAATATCAAGAAACAAAGATGACCCCATCACACTCAACCCACAGATTGGCCAAACACAACCGATATACCGCTCATAACCACAATTCAATAAATTTGAAGTACGACTTGACACCGAAGCAAAGGACTTCCTTTCACCAGACCAATGACCGCCTCGATGTTCAAGTATACGTACAGATCCGAGTTACAAGGCATTCCCTCCAAACTCGAGCTTAAAGTCATTCCCAAACAAGATCGAAGCATAGTTCTCCACACCGATCAAGAACAAACTATCATAACAAACCATTTGGAAATCAGATTGATTTCGTTGGCGGTCAGAGTCATTGTTGAATGACAGAACGACATCTACGATTCCAGCTTCCTGGAGCTTTCACCTCCAAGAACGGAATAGAAATGGTGCTCGAGAAATACAAACGATCATTATCCATCCTCCATTACAGATAGAAGTCAAAAGAACAAAGACTCTGTAAACCACGGATGGGTAGAACCAGATCCAAACTATATATTATTATTGGTTATATATTAGATATTTTGTCCCTATAAAATATTAAAGACTAACCAATCACACTCCATCAAACTAACAACCTACTTATTTGTAAGTGCTGAAATTACTTGTAATTTCAGCACCAGAGCACTTTGAATTTCACTTACAACTTAGTTGCTTTCTACAAGAGACCGACTCGTAACAAAACCAGTATACTCTAGATCTATTGAGACTAAGAGACTGAAGAGTAAGATTAAGTTCGGTATTAGACTAAGAAGTTGCACGAATCTATCCGGCCGAAAATAAGATGAGTTAACCCCTCCAACTAAACTCACTACATTACAGTACCTCGTGACAATCGTATTTGTTCTTCTTTTAAATTGAACCTTCTGAATAGTTTCAATATTCTGACAGAATAAGTGCGCAGCATTTGCCCTTGTTTTCCGTATATTATAACCTATGAAACTTATTGCAAAAATACTAGTTGAACATGAAAATTGATTAACGTTTGGTAACTGTTTCGCTCGCAGATAAAAAAAAGATAAACTATGTATTTTACGATTTTTCTCAGAACATTCTGCGAGAGAATTTTTTTGCTGACAAGTTGATTTCGGCTATTAAATTGTAATTAAGAGCGTGCCAGGTAATTAAATCAAAACTGGTTGATGGGTAAATCATTTTGCGAGGTTGTACTTTTAAATTTAGAGGGTTATAATTAGAACCAACACGTGATAGTGCTTCAGGCAGAGGAAACACTCTTTTGCAGTTTTATTGGCATTGTTTTGTGATAGCAAATTAAGGAAACAGCGGCTAGGATGAAGATTCAGGAGTTCATTAGACAAAAGTTTTGATAGGGTGGGAAACCAGTCAACCCGATTTTGAGAAAACCTTGCCTACTCAAAAAAATGGAACTGAAAACACTCAAAAAGATGAAATTGAGCGCAAAGTTCAAATAAAATTCAAAACTCCGAATCAAACGTTTTGGGTTTTGGATCTTTTGGATTCTGGGGTTTCCATTTTTTTGTTTCAATCTGTATAAATCCACGTGGTAGTTTATTTGAGGGCTGTCAATTGTATAAATAATGAGCACTCGCCACAAATGAACGATCAATCAAACAACGAAGTTTTGATGGAAGCCACAAAAGTTTTGAGAGCCAAATAAAGAGAAAATCAAAGCACAAATTGTTCTAAAAACACAAAGCGTACCAGTTTTTTTAGGTTTCCTCACCGGTTGTTGTTGCAAGTTGTGTAATTCTCGATAGTCACACGTCTCTCTCCTGTTCAGCTGTTTTCTGTTAGTTCAATCGGATTTTGGCGGAAAATAAGTAATTCATTACGAGGCCAAACAGTGCACTAGTTAGGTGCCCAATTTGGTGACTGTACGTTTTTGGATTCCAGAGAAAAGTCTGTAATCATGGTCTAAAATGTAGGTGACTTCCACTTTCAGAAATTCCGTGGATTCCGCGTACAACCTTGTAATTTTAGATTTGTCGGCACGTTAGTTTTTTGTGGATTCGACAACGAGCGAATATGTAGGTGGTTTCCACAAATATAAGTGGATTGTGGTCTTGTTTGTTATACTCAACTGAACCGGTTCTTGCGTGATTAAATAAGAGCTATAGCTAGAACTTTTATCTAGCTCTTTAGGAAATTTAAAAGCAAGGACTTAAAGATTGTTTGTGGTTTCCATGAAGAAATCCTGAATCTTTATTCAACTAAAAATGAGTATGTACCCCTATAGTATTGCGAATCGTTTTTTACATTATTATTTTTCGGCATTTTAAACCAGGAAATAATTTACCTCAGTTTGTTTTCCTGGTGTCAGAAATTGAGATCGGAAATAAGCTCATTTTTTCAGTATTTGAGATCGGGAAGGTGTTCATTCTCTCAGCATTTGAGATAGGAAACGTGTTCAAGGTGTTTATTAATTAATTGAGATTTCACCATTTTTACTGCATTTGAGATTTAGCTGATGAGTTCAACCTGTAATCAGTAAGGAAGCTTGAACTTTTGAACAGTCTTGCTGATGACCCACAAAAAAAGATTTTATTGAAAAACGTAATTTTAGATGTAACAATAAATCTGACTAAAATCCGCAAACAAAATGCGGATGACGCTTACAATGTGCAGATTCCGTTTACCATACGGATTCCGCGTCAGTTGCAGATTCGGCAACAATTCAAATTAACTATACTACATATATTTTAATTTTTATTCGGGGATTCCACAAATTGTTCGGGATTCCGCAAATAATGTCACAGATTCCACAAAATTTCCTATTTTGGAGCAGCAATTCGAGCGGTACAGTGTTTTATCGATTTGTTTGAGGAATCGAAAAAAGTCAAGAAGGTCAAATTAAACTAATAATAATGTTTCGGGTTCCGCGACAAATCTGATTTTGGCCTGTTGCGGAATTCGCTTCGCTCAAAGTTATTAAGATGTACAATTTGGCCTCGTAATGTTCAGTTTTGTTAGTTTTTAAATAGTTCCTGTTTGATGCTTTTTATTTGAGGATTTCAATTTTATGTGTTTTTTGATGCTTATTTTGTGAAATTGTGGGTACTGATGCATTTTTTGGCTTTTTAGGGATTTTCGACTAAGAACCGCTCTCGATTCTTATAACGACAGTTTCATATACCGTAGCGACTCTTACGCAGCTGAAGCTGGAACACAAAAACACGGGCTCTAATTGACTGGGTATAAGACTCCATATAATTTTTTCTGAAAAGCCTCAAAACTTCGTTCAACGGCAGGGAGCCCGCAAATTTTCGTCTAACTTTCGTCAGATCAACGTCGGCGGACCACGTTTGCTACCGATCGAGTCCAGTTGCTTGGTAGATGAGCTCGATTGGTCTTTTGGAAATAAAAAAAAAGAAATTTTACCGTAAACTTAAGTCTTTCGCGAAAATTTTCAATGATATATTTCCTTATTTGATATGTTGAAAATTTATTATTTTTTAACACGGGTTATTACAATTTCAAATTGTTATACGATTACATTTTTTCAAAATTTATTTTTACAATCTAATTAACATCTTATATGATTACATTTTTTCAAATTTTGTTATTACAATCTTACAAAGCAAGACTTTCTAACAAGAAAATTGTGATGTAGAATAGGAACTTTCCTATTACCCTACAAAAACTTTTTTAGATTATTTGTAATGAATAAGGCATGACAAACTTGGTGTACCATAAATATAGTTTGACGCTTTCGCGAAGTACAATTTCAAAATGTCCAATGCTGCAGTTAACATTTCGGCATATTTGGTCACATTTCGCCTCATCATTAAAACAAATTTTTTTCAGTTAGTTAATAGGTGCTAACTACAAGAGTTTTTAACGATACATAAAGGATCCCTAGAAACCACCCGCCGTAGCTAAAGGACAGTTTCGTCAAAAGTGATGTTTTTCTGTCTCCAAAAAAAATTAAAAATTAAAGTTTTTTTCAATATTTATTTTCTTTAAGTGCATAATTTATAACTGCAATCAGAAAAAGTTTACGCGCAAAACACTTATATATTTTCCACTTTTACGGTGTAGAAACACATTCAAAAAATTTGTCATAGGTAACATATTACTCATTCTGTGATACTCTTTGATAGTCGATTTTTTTTTGAAGTTTAATGACAAATAAATGACAGCAAACACAAAATTTGCATCCAACAACCAATATGAGGTCAGACACGGTTCAATTCAGTTAGTATTCAAGTTAGTTCCTAATTAAAAATTAAATCTTTCTGGGAACTAAACTTGCTTGGAGGTAGAGGCTGCCTTCCTCATTACATATGTGTTTTTCCAATGTGACTTGCTTCCAGGCTTGAAAAAGCAAAATCCGATTTTTAATCTCAATTGGATTACGAGGGAGAAAACTAATTTTTCTCAGGACAAGTGCGGAGGGAACTACAGGAAGATCAAAATGATTTTGACTTTTTTTTGTTTTCAATTTAAATACATTTATATCCCAGCCTACACATTTTACTCCAGTACGGTCGGTGATAACCAGGTTCAGATCCCGTTCGGAAGCAACAAAACAATAAACTTTTTGAAACCAATTTTGCACCAAATGTAGAAAAAAACACGTCCAAGTTTTTATTTTTCAAGCGGGAAGTTTGTCAAGCACGACTATTTTGATTGACTTGTTTGATTCTCAACCTGAAAAAAAATATAGTTCATCTTATAAAATATGACATTCAGTTATCCTAAATTAAAAAATAATTTGATCTAAATTTTCGTCAGGTTCACTTATGTGATATAATGGCGACAGTGAGTGTTTTTAGGGTTGCTCTGTACAATCATACGAATTAAATTTTTTTTTTTGACCAATTGATCACTGGAATGTCTTTTTGTGCCGACTTTCATAATGAAAAAAAAAAAACGGATTATTTGTGCTCGGGTGGGTTTTTCGTCAGACAAATTTTGTCTTTTTAACTAGCCAATTTTGACGGAATTTTGTATACCATTCAAAAGGTATTGTTTTCCTGAGCTTAAATTTCAAAAGATGTTTCACGTGTCATTATTATTTGCAAAGCAATGTTGGTGCAAATATTGCCATCTTGGCCAATTTGGGACAATTAACGCGCTATATACTTTGCGCTATATACTTCGCGCTATTAACGCGTAAGCGGAGGTTCACCTCTCGAAAGCTTTCGATACTGTGTGTCACGCTACCCTCCTCAAGCTGAATAACGATTCCACGCTTCCAGGAGCACTTGTACGCTGGTTAGCCACGTACCTGCACGGTAGACAGGCCCGCACACTGTTCAGAGACACGCTGTCAAACAGTCGTATTGTCAGATTTGGAGTTCCACAAGGATCGGTTGTGGCTCCTACGCTGTTCAATTTCTACGTGGCAGATGCTCCAATGCCTCCACCGACAATTTTCTTAGTATCCTATGCCGACGACTTCACAGTTTTCGCCCTTGGGACCGACATAGAGACACTAAGCAAAGACATCAACAGCTACCTGACGACGCTCTGCAAATTTCTAGACTCTCGAGATTTGGAGGTTTCAACACCGAAATGTTCCGTCACGCTCTTCACGCCCAGCACCAAAGAACACAAAATCACACCAGACGTGAAGATCAACGGGAAAGCCCTAATTCTGGCGAAAACACCAAAAATACTAGGCGTCACCTTCGATACAGCCCTGACATTCGGCCCACACTGCAAACTAGCCGCAGCTAGAGGAAGGAGCAGAGTGAATATCTTGAAAGCGCTGGCAGGAACTACCTGGGGAGAGCAAGGAAACCCTCATAGTAGCCTACCAAGCCTTCATCAGGCCCGTCTTAGAGTACGCATCACCAGTCTGGACTCCGATCGCTGCACAGACCCACGTAGAAACGCTGCAGAAAGTCCAAAACTCAGCCCTAAGAGTGGCCATAGGATGCACCACGATGACCGCTATCCAGCACCTGCACGATGAGACGAAAATCCTACCTGTCAGGCGGCATATCCGTATGAAAGCAGTCCAGCACCAGCTAGCCCATCATCTCGAAGGACACCCTGGCAACAGGCTGCTAGACCGACCGGAACCGCCCAGAAACATGAAGAAACGCTCTTCAGCAGGTACGAGAGATACATCACTGCACTCCTCGAAACATCCGATTCAGAAGAAGACGACGACACGCACGTTACCGAAGAGGACTACAGAGGGCTCCTCAAAAAAGTGCACACAAATGAGGTCAAAGACGCCCTAGACAACCGGGACAACAACAAAGTGCTCGACGAACCAGCCCCCAAACTGAGCAAGGATGAATTACGACTGCCAAGAGGTACCAGACGGACCCTTGCCCAGTTGCGGAGCGGTTACTCCCCATTCCTACAAAGCTACCTACACAGACTAGATGAATCAACCCCAAAAACATGCCCACAGTGCAACTCAGAAACCCACACAACGGGTCACCTATTCAGGTGCAGCGCAAACCCGACTACAATCACCTACCACGCACTCTGGGAAAACCCGATCGAAGCAGCTGCTTTCCTGCAACTCGATACAGAAGAAGCCACAAATGAGGGACAGGAGGAGGGCCAAACTACGGGCACCTAGGCAACAACAACAACAACAACAAGCGGAGGTTTAATCCGTCAAAGAAATCGGTTCAAATTGGTTGACGGAAGCTTACTTGCCGTGATTGATTTGTTACTAGGAGCGAAATTTATCATTTTGTACTTTATATGGCGTGTGGGAGGATAATTTTCAAAGTAAAATCTCAATTTTCAATTTTTTTATTTATTTCATTTTAGTACATTTAGTTTTTGCACGTTTTTTTGCTCCATATACCTTAAAAGGCAGTCTGAAGATTCAGGGCTTCACCCTGATACGAGCAGTCGTGTTTAGCATTGCATACTAATTCTCGCTTTTTCTCTCCTTGGTCAATAATTGTGTCTACACCAGCAACTGACAGAGCAATAGTAATGCGATTGAACAAAAAAACCACAAGAGTAAATTCAAGTACGAAATGAGACCGTTCCATTTTATTATTAATCCGACTTGAAAATATTCTGTTTATCTGAATAAAAGTGCCCGGATAATCCTTGAAAAATTTGAATACGCTGAAGCATATCAATTTGTTTTTTTCCCCGGAAGGGTTAAAACAGAACAGCCGTACACTCAAGTTTTCAATTTCTATCCTATCACCAATCGCTCTGGATTTTTCACTGTTTCTACTTTTTTAAATGGATTTGGCTCAAACGGTAACACGATTGACGGTTAAACAGAGAGTACAGTTTAATCCAGAGCAATTATGTAGAAGAGATAGAGATTATGATATCAAGAAGCTGTAAGCTTGAAGTAAAATTTAAGCGCAGACAGCAAACGCTCGAGAAACCTGATGCACCTTTTCGTACTGGCCGAAAATCTGAAAAAAAATAACCCCAAGTAGAAAAACATCTTTTTCGAAAGTCGGAAAAAAAAACAGAATCTCAAGCGATAGAACTTAACGTCGTTTAATGTCGCTTCAAATATGGTGCTGCAAATCAATTTCAAAATTTTAAACGCAAAAAGCAACTTGTCTGGTTGCAGAAAGTTTGCAGGTTTAGCCTTAAGTTGTTTAAAAAAACGTTTTAATTATAACACGATTTTTTTCTATCGCAATGCAAATAACTTGAAAGCGGTTTAAAATGGTTATGTCAATCAAATTCTGCTATACCAACAATCAAATTGCTCGAGCAAAAAAACGTCTTCAAAAAAGATGTCCAAAATAATTAGATAAGCCTTAAAACAAATATATCAAATTGATTTCGTGAAGAAGTTGCCAAAACGTTTCCCACATTTTTTCTGAATAAGACATATTCCGAAACTGATCAATTTATGGTACAAAATGAATTGCTTATTGGTTTTAGATTTGTGTTCACTATTTTTCAATGTGAATTTCTTTACTTTACTTCTTTCTTTCTACAATCGCTAAATTTATTCAATATCCTTCTCGTTAATTTTCAAGGTTTTTCTACACCAAATTTCGCAATTCGTAAAGCTAGCGTATAAAGCAAAAACAAAACTCAAACCGCACGTGATTGGTGTAGCCTAAGTTTTTGTTTTGATTTTTTATACGCTGGCTTAACAAGTTACAAATTTGGCGTAAATCAAGCACTCATTTTCCCAATAAGGCCGAAGTAGCGCAGCTATTTGACTAAATTTGTGGTAGCTCTATTCGTTTCTCATCCTGGGTCTGTTTTCTGATTCTTTCGTGTTGTTGGTCCAGAAAAAACTTTGCAGATAACTAAAAATCAACTGAATAACTGACCAAAAACCTTTATGTTTGATCAGATTGGTAGATTTATAATTCTGATAAAAATTTTAGTAGAAAACTTCAACCTGTTGCTCAAGTCTGACTTGCCGTTTTGAACCAGCCAGGTTCAAGCGCCATAACTTCTGTTCAAAAGTTTGAAAAATTTGTTTTTAGGTGATTTGACTAAAAAGACTAGATTTTTTGGACCAAGTTAACGCCCCCTCCCAAACCCGTTTAAGTGGAAGGATGTTAACTTGGTTCTGAGCTCCAGCTCTCGGTCTATCAGAATAGAACATTTTACACGCAGCGCTTAGCAAAGTTAATTTAAAATGAATGCAACGCTGCGCTGGAGGATCTTAACTTGGTCTTATTGAGGGGAGGATGTTAATTTGATCCAGTTTCAGATTTGAAGTTTAAGCGAATAAAAATAACGAAGGGTATAGGTTCAAAACATCAAACCACGTGCACTTCATGGCGCAAAATTTTAGGCCCGCATATTCTGGAATATTTGAGACAGTGTGGTTTTTTGCCATGAATCATAATCGATTATATTGTCATAATATGGTCAGCATCTATAAAATGGCAAAAAAATTCATTACAATCCATTAAAAATGGATTATATTCCTAATATTTTTTTGTCAATATAATCCATCATCTACAATTTCATTCAAAATTATGTCGTTTCCTGTTTAACGCAATTGCTACGCATTAATTTTCATAAAAAGTTACCTTGTTATATTTTACCATAAAAATTACATATTTTGTCTCTACATTTTTTTTCATCGGAGTTTAACACTTCATTTAAACCCATCCCTTTGGTTGTGGGGGGAGGTAAAAAAAAGCTTGAGAGGGCGAGGGGATTACGTTGAGACATGGTATTTAGTAAAAAACATGGCATACATTTTGCAAATTTCTCGCAAAATTTTGCAAAAATATAATCGAATTTAGTTTTAAAAATGAAATGGTTTATAATCGATTATAATGGATTATACTGATTTTTTTTTATAAAAAAATGGATTATAATGGTATTATAATCGATTTCGTGGTCTGAATTTTACATCTGTAACGGATTATAATGAAATATTTTTGTCTCGGAATCCATTGTAATCGATTAGAAACCATGAGCGCTCGGTGCGGGCAGCTATTCAATCCGGTTCAGATTCAAATTTCAAAAACTCTGTTCATTTTATCGAAAATTTCATAAATTTTTCAAAATCTAACAAACTCTTGTATCAACGTGGTAGAAAAGTGAGATATAAAATTATCCCTTCAACTTCGAAATTACAGACGTTGATTGGCAGATGGATTATTTACTGATCGGCCCTGAAGCGAGCAGTCGTGTTTTTGTTCAGATGCTCGTTTAATCCACTTATTCTCAGCTTGGAGTGGTAAATATATTTGATTTGATTCTTGAACTAAAAGACAGAAGAACGCGTTGTAGCAAAATAAGCTGATTAGTGAATGAGGTTACTCAAAAGGCGGTAACACAAAAATTCTATTTTTATAGAATTGTAGTATTCTCAGGTCAAAAATAATATAGTCTTGCTTCGTATTCTTACGGTGCTTATAGCTTATTAGTAAACCAAGTTTAAATAGACGCACTGATTCTTCATTTTTCTTTCGCAGTCAGGTAAAAATTGTTTTGTTCTTACATTTCACTATAGATTCACTTTTCATATATTTTTCGAGGTTAACTAGTAAGCTGTATTACCATATTTTAGCTTCCGTTTTTACCGTTCATCAAACACAAGTAAGATAAATCTCTGATTACACATTCAAGTACGACAATGAGTCATCATTGAAAAAATTGAGCTAAGCCTACTAAAAATTGTTGAAAATTCCAATATATGAAGGAAGGTTTTTGAGTTTTTTTGATTTTTTAAACAATATGCAACGATAATGTTGTGTTCATTCACGTTTTTTATAAAATGCAGATGCCGGTTGTAAAAAAATTTCGATTGTAAAAGACAAAATTGGCTGTTAGAAAAGGATTCAAGAGTTCAGAATGTGAAACTATTCAGAAAGGGGTTAGAACTCAAAATGTGAAGAGGCTAAAAGTACTCCCCTCAATCGAAAGTTTGATAGATCGAAGCCCACCCGGGTTGACCAAAAATGCTAGTCATACAATTTTCATATATGGAAAAATGCTAATCATACACTTTTCATGCAATTCCATAAGTACAGAAAATTGCATCAAAAGTCTATGATTAGTATTTTTTCATATATGGAAATTGTATGACTAACATTTTTCCATAAACCAAAAATATTGATTTTATACATTTTAGTTTCTCAAAATTTTTTGGTTGTGTTCGGAACCGAACACAAATGACATAAACCTTGGTTACTCAAACGTAGTAACCAAAAGTTTGGCCGTCTCGCATTAAAAATGCATTGGAAATGTTTTAATTCTGTCTCACACAAATAATTTAACGAAAGGAACGAACTTTAAAATTTTGGCAAAATTTTTCAAAGATGATTATTTCTGAAATTTGAAAAAGATGTCATACATATAAAAAGGGGAGCTTTAAGCGTTTTTGAAAAAAGTTATGAAGAGAAAAGGAAAAAAAGTCAATATTAGTATATCCGGGACTACGTTATACACACAAAAACTTAAATTTTGCATGCAAAAATTTTTTCAAAAAATGATTGTTTGAGTACGAAAATCAATTTGCGTTCGAAAAAAAAACACAAAAAAAGTTTTGGGGCAATTTCAAAATTTTTTTGAGAAATTTTTGTCGTCGCCATCAAAAAAAGCTAGTCATACATTTTCCATATATGGAAATTGTATGATTAGCATTTTTTGACAAAAAAATTTTCTTTTTATGTAGTACGATACACTGAAATTCATGCCAAAACAAGAGAAAAGGTTTTTGAAAATTCGACGACATCATTTTAGCAAAATGAATGAAATTTGTATGATAAGTATTTTTTCATAGACTTAGTTTTTGGAATTGTATGATTAGCATTTCTGGTCTATGGAGGTCAACCCGGGCATCTTGATTGTTGTTCGTTGCTTGAGGGTGAGACATATTACCCAATCGAGAAAAATTACCAATAGTTAACCTGAAAAGTAAAAGAATTTGGAAGCGTAATTTTTGTTTAAAAAAGTCAGTTTTTAAAAGCGGAATTTTTTTTCGGTTTTTTTTTTACAAAAATTGTTGTGGTGCAAGTTTGTCCAAATTTTTGTGGAAACAATCAAAGTCAAAAATCATTGGTTTGAATATTTATACGGTGTGTGCAACAATTCACTTGTTGCAAATTTATTCCTTTTTCTCATAGTTTCTTGATATTACACAATTTTCATAAGCAATATTTTCCTCAGAATCATTGCTAACCGGAGGCAGTGGCTCGTATATGTGTAACACTGACTTTTTTAGAAAGCTGTTTGTCGTTATCGCTAGACCAAAAACAACGCTTGCTTTTGACATGTTCCTAACTCTGTGTGGCCATTGCGATGTTATTTTTTGTATTAACAAACTTCTGGCATGCCCCCAGGATTAGGGCATAATTTTCGAATTACTAATTTTTTACAAACTGTTTATTGTCAACGCTACATGATTAACAGATCTTCCTTTTGATTTATTCTTCTTTTTTTGTAATTTAACTTGGTCGTTGAGAAATTTCTTGCTTAAATTTAAAAAAAGCAAATTTCAAAATCGTGGCTTATCGCAGGTTTTATATTATTATTTTTATCAAATTTTGTATCAATACCAATCTTAAAATTCAAGCGACATTTAGCTTACTTACTAGAGCCTTGAGAACACTTTCTTTTTTTTAAATTTTTTTTCGTATTTTGGCAAGCTCGTCGAGTTAATATTTTTTGATTAATAAAGTCAGTTTTTGAAAGCGTAATTGTTTTTGGTTTCTTCTGCACAAAAACTGTTCAGGTGCAAGTTTGTCCAAAATTTTTTGGAAACAATCAAACTCAAAAATCTTATATTTATCTTACGCAGGTTTTGTATCATTATTTTTATCAAGTTTTGTATCATTACCAGTCTAAAAATTCAAAAGACGTTTAGCTTAGTAATTAGAGCATTGAAAACACTTTGTTTTGTTGTAGTTTCGCAGGTTTTGTATCATAATTTTTGAGCCACTCTATAGTTTTGAGAGCAGTTTCTCGTCGGGATATGAGTTTGAGATATTTTTATTGTTTTTACTAATTCTGCGCTCATTGAATTGATTATTTGGCTGATTGTAAACAAAAATAAAACAACAATTTTTTTTGACAAAACATTATGGAAAGATTTTTTTAGATAAAGATGTTCAAAATGAAAACAAAAAACAAATCAAAACATTTTGAAACAGTAAAACTTGCCATGAGTTTCAGTATTTGGGAAATCCCAACATTTAAAGTTTTCAGAGTCATGTTGGAACCCAGAAAACCAGAACAATCTCCAATTTTTTGAATTTTCTATCAATTACGTAAAACTCTCAGATAGTAAAACTGCGTAAAACAGCTCAACGTAAAACAGCTAAATTACCTCGTTCATAAATAAGTTACAAAGAGTCAATAAATGTGTAATCAATCTTGGTTAATGGAACACCTTGGCAGTAAATTAATGGAAGTCGAGAAAATGCATTCCAGTGTTTTGAGATTGATTTTTCGTATACAAAATTGCAACTCTTTGCGCAGCTTTTCTTTTTCTGTTGAATTTTGCTTTTTATGGAATCTTGAAACTCGTATCAAAATTACTTGTAGAAGTGTTTTATGGCGAACGACGAAATTCACAAACCCGAGACAATAAAAGAACGTGAACTCAAAAAGTAAACGAAAAAAATTAACACACAACCACCAGTTCATCGAATATCTGTCATAATATCAACTCAATAATTTTTATCACTTGATTTTGGACAACAAAATTGTTGTTGGTGAACATTTTTTTGGTGGGTTAGTAAAGGGAATTGGGCTCATAATTTTAATTTTCTATTCAATATTTTTTGCCAAGTAAATAAGTGTTATCCGGGTTGACAAAAAATGGTTATCATACATTTTTCATTTATGAAAAAAAAAGCTTATTATACTTTTTCATACAATTTCACAGAGTGAAAGTATATTTATGAAATTAGCAAAATAAGCATTTTTTCCATATATGAAATTGTATGATAAGCATTTTTTCCATACTATGAAATTGTGTGATAAGCATTTTTTCCATAAATGAATATTCAAAAAACTTTTGTTTCGAAATTTCATGTTTCAACCGAAACACTAACCAAAGACTTTTTGTCATGAGAAAACCCATAGAGTAGCTGGCAGTTACCACGCAGATAAACTGCATTTGGTGGTTTCAGCCATAAGAGTTAAATTTGAAATTTTCACATAGAAATATATACCAAAAAAGTAACTTTTTGAATGTGGCTAGATATTTTTTAGATTGAAAATTATGATGGTTAAGAAAAAAAGGCCTGTTTTTTTTTACAAATTTTTTTTTATTTTAGCAAATGAAACAAAATATAATAATCGTGTTTACAAAAAAAAATCATTTTCATGTGATTTTTGGGTTTTTGGGTGAGAAAATCATTTTACGAAAAAAAAAATTTGCATGCAAAATTTGACATTTTTGTGTTGATAATGTAAACACAAAAATATCAAATTTTGCTTGCAATTTTTTTTTCGTAAAATTTATAGTTTAGCACAAAAGAAAATTTGCAACCAAAAGAGGGATTAAAAAAATTTTACCTCAAATTCTTATTTTTGTTTATGAAAAAAAATGCATATCATACAATTTTCAAATGCATATCATACAACTTTATGATAAGCATTTTTCTGTTCGAATCTAAAATTATGTTTTTGATTTTCAATATGCCCTCTATCATAGATATACTTATGTAAATCTATTTAAAATTACCCAGACACGTTTTTTGGTGATTTTTGAAAATTTTATTTTTTCTATGACAAAATGACTAATGTATAATTTTCATACATGAAAATTGTATGATAAACAATTTTTATAAAAAATTTTAAATCACTTTTTTAATGACCAGAAAGCTTCAAAAGAGGCAATTAGACCAAAAATATTCATTAAAAATTTTTAAAACACCTTTTAAACTTTGCATGAATTTTCTATGATAAGCATTTTTTCCATAGACTTCATATATGAAACTGTATGACAAGCATTTTTCTTCTATGGACGTCAACCCGGGTACTTTATTTAAACAAAAAAAAATCATTTCAACCAGCAAAGAAATTGAAATATTTCAAATTTAAAATAATTATTCTGCTTTCTGAGACATCGCTTTGTCCAATAGCGTTTTGTGTTATAAACGGTGTATAAACTATGGCTCGAAAAGAATATTTTATGATAATTTTTAGCGCTATAGTTCGCATATGGGCTGCAAAAATATCAAGCCATCTAAAGTAAAATTGTTCCCTTGAAACCCAAGCTAGTCATTAAATGATATTATTGTCAATTCGGTTTACTGAGTTCATCAAAAAGACTACAAACACGTTTTCCTTTTTACTCGGAAAGTCTTGTAAGAGGTTTTGTTCTCAGTGACTTATCGCGTATTCTCTTATCACATAAAAAGGGTCGCTATCTTTAGAGAACATATAGCGAACAACCCATAAAAAACATATAACGGAAATGGGCAAAAACGTTGAATTATACAAGTTTAAAAATAAAAAACAGCGGCGTGTTAATTCTTGGTTATACCCCCTAATTTGTACGTAGAATTTAGGCTTTTCTTATTATTATTTTAATTTCCCGAATTCGCATTTTCAACCCGCGTTGACCACAAATGCTTGTCATACAATTTTCATACATGGAAAAATGCTTGTCATACAATTTTCATACATGGAAAAATGCTTGTCATACAATTTCCAGATATGCAAAAACGCTTATCATACAATTTTCATGTATGGAAAATTATATGATAAGGGTTTTTTCCGTACACTCATTGTAAGAAAATGTATGATGAGCTTTTTTTCGTGGTTGTAGATTTTTAGGTCAAACCGTGCAATGATCGAAACCCAAGCTTACCATTAAAGAGGGGGGGGGGGGGGGGGGGGGAAGTTTGAACTGAAAAGAAAACTAGCATTCTCTTGAGTTCATTTAAAATTACAGCTTGGAGGTTAGTACGTTATAGTATTCACTCAACAATCAGCTAATGTTGAGCTTGTGAACATAGCAATACATCTGAAAGCCAATTCTAATGACAGTCGATTTACGTACCACAGAAATACCATTCAAAACGCCATATATAATTTTGCTTAGCTTATGCCACCGAATTCAATATACTTGTTCTTTAGTTTTATTTCTGCGTTCTACTTTGTGTAGTTAGAATGTAGTCGCGATTATCTAATTGTTATCTTTGCACATTTGAAAACATTTTTTTGTTTTTTTTTAAGATGAATTTTGGTAAATGACGTCACAGTAATCCCAGAAAAAAAATGTTTCAATTGATATATTCACAATAAGTAGTTATTTTATATTCTTTTTCAGCTTTCATATTATCCAAAAAGAAAAAAATGTCCAGCAAAGTTTAAATTTAGTGAGTGTCCAATTTTTTCATATCCTTGCTTTACATGATTATGTCTGTTCCGGACCAAAATTTGAGCCCAATTTTACTTTTGCCGACCAGTAACTCGACAAATAATACTATCTCAAACATAACTACTAATGGTTTTGCATCAAGCCACTTCGATCATAACCCCCCATCTGCTGAAAATTTTCTGAGCAGTCCAAATGACTTACTCGCATCTGCTCGATTGACTGGAAACAGTTTGAACGAACATTACGAGCAATTATCCGTCGGAAGTTCCGGAAGCTCCTCGTCCAGTACTGGCGTCACTGCTACTGTGAGAAATTGGGCTATCTCGGACTCCCCAGGTTTCGGGGGGTTGTCGGGGACACAACCGGGACCCTGTCCTATTTGCGGCGATGTCGTGTCAGGGTAAGACATTAAAATATTTTGCTTTATTTAATTCTTTTTTATTCTGTTTCTTAAGAACTCCAAAGTAATATCTTTATTTGTATCATTATAGCTATCGTTTTGTTAATGTTCCGACTTCCAAGGAAAGTGACGGAAACTTTATGCTTAGGGTGGTTATGATTGGGTTGATAAAAGTCCAGACTAACCAAAAAGTTTGCACACATTTTTTTCCCTCACTTCAAACAAAGTTGAACATAAAAGGGAGCATATTTCCAATCAAAGAATTTTTGCAATCTCCTTAGAAATAAGGCAGTTAAATTGATTGAAAAACGTATAGCCTGAAAAAATAATCATAGGTTTTTATTTATTTGACCACACTTTTTTTGTTAAAACCCATTATCTAAAAAAAATTACTTTTACGGAAGAATGCGTGGTATTACAGCATTTCCGGTTGAATTTAATAACTCAAGAAAAAGCATGTCTGAAATTGAAGTTTTTGCCAATCAGACTCAAATTTCATGAAAAGCGGATATTTCCTCCTCGATGAATGCAAATTATTTCAACCGTTTGATTTTTATTACCACAAGGTGATAATAACATCGTCAGCTTTTTATCAATTTTAAGAGGCAGTACATCAGTTCCGAAGTAAAACAGTGCCGAAAATCAAAATCTTGTTCCACAATGCCGAAACTTATTTTTTATACTGTTTTTACTTATCCGAAATTACTGACAAGTATTTTTTTTCAAATGGATGGAAAATGAAAAGCTGAAAATGCTATTTTAATTGATGCCGCTTATAAAAAAAAAATTCCCGAAGCGCGGCGTCATAATATTCTCTGAACAAACAATTATCTCGGCAAACTGTGAACTTTTTTCGTTTCCGCGGTGGAATCCCTCATGCGCGAAGGACCGAAGCGCGAAAATAAAAATCAGTCAAACAGATTTCAGTAAACTAAAATTTGGGAAAGAAAGTAAACATTTCCAGGGTTTGGAGTATTGATATTGACCGAAAAAAATGTCAGAAATCTGCAAAAATTTCAATTTGTCATTGACCGCCGGAAAAATGGGACAAATTTTACATTTTAAAGGTTTAGTTATGAAAGAAGCAAAATGTTGATTCATTTAATTCATTTTAATTGAATGGCAATTGTTTTTTTTTTAAATTGGCTTTCCTTTAATTTTATCTTCGGTCCTTGGCCTACAAGTTTTCGCCCATTCGGTCCTTCGCGCATGAGAATAACCCCCCGTTTCCGCTTCAAAGCTCAACACAAAGATCACACAAAACTGCCAACAATTCATCAACAGAAGTCAAAAATTTCAAATGTCATCATATTTTGACAATGTTGGTTGATCACATTTTCAGTTTCGGCACTGTTGTATTTCGGCATTGTTGAACTCAATTTTAAACGCATTATACAGACATGGCGCTCAAACAATTTAAATGCCGTCTAGTTAAGTTCTATTGCAATTTTAATGGTTATTGAAGCGTTTTCTGTTATTTTCATAAGGGCAGTACAACAGTGCAACAATGAAAAAAGTTCATTAGTGCCGAAAATTGATGATTTTCGGCACTGTTGAACAAGAAAATTGTTTTCGGCTCTGTTGTTATTCGGCACTGTTGTGATGCCCTTAGAGGGGCGTTCAACAGTGCCGAAGTACAAGAGTGCCGAAAACAAATTTATTGTTCAACAGTGCCGAAAATCATCAATTTTCGACACTGTTGTACTTCGGCACTGTTAAACGCCCCTGTTTCATAACTGCCGTATTTTCTGAGTTCATATTGCATTTTTAGGGTATTTTGTGTTATACGGCCAAAAATGTCGGAACTGTTAGTTGAATTCAATATTTGCTTAAATTAATTTCAAGCAATCATATTTGACCTTTATGATTTAATTTTCAAAGTAATCAAAATATCAATATTGGGCCGTAAAAAAGACCCCATTATAGTCAACTTATTAGTTAAACTAGACAAAATAAAGTTAAATATGGGTAATTTACTGATTTTTATAATGTAATATGATTGACAATTCATAGTCAAATTCGAAGATTTGTTTTTTTTTAAATGATTGGCATCAGCAAAGACTTTTTCACAAAATTAATTTGATACAGTTTTCATTCAAAAAAAACTTGATTAGACTGGTATAAAAATACTTGCCAGTATGAGCAAGCTGGCCATTTTAAAATTCAAAAATTATATACACTTCAATTATAGAAACGGGGTCTTACGCACTGAGCGGCCCAAGGTCAATATTTTCACATTTTGAGCTGGAATTTATGCCGTCTAATCTAATTGACTAAATTAATCAATTTCAAGCAATGCGGTTGAACCTTTTAATTAACATTTTTAACAGATAAAAAAGTATTAGCCGAAATTATCAAGAAAATGAAATGTAAAAAGGGTTCAGCGGAAATAAAACGTCTATAATTTCGGTCATTTCGGCTAAAAAATTTATCTGCAAAAATTTTCAGATGAAATGCGAAAACAAGTTCGTTGAAATTTATCGGCTAATTTTCAAAATAAATTGACTACAATAGCTACAGATAAAAAAAATTGCCGATGTTATCTCGTTTAGTGCTTTAAGACCCTATATCCACTGTTAAACAAGAAAATTGTTTTCGGCTCTGTTGTTATTCGGCACTGTTGTGATGCCCTTAGAGGGGCGTTCAACAGTGCCGAAGTACAAGAGTGCCGAAAACAATTTTATTGTTCAACAGTGCCGAAAATCATCAATTTTCGACACTGTTGTACTTCGGCACTGTTAAACGCCCCTGTTTCATAACTGCCGTATTTTCTGAGTTCATATTGCATTTTTAGGGTATTTTGTGTTATACGGCCAAAAAGGTCGGAACTGTTAGTTGAATTCAATATTTGCTTAAATTAATTTCAAGCAATCATATTTGAACTTTATGATTTAATTTTCAAAGTAATCAAAATATCAATATTGGGCCGTAAAAAAGACCCCATTATAGTCAACTTATTAGTTAAACTAGACAAAATAAAGTTAAATATGGGTAATTTACTGATTTTTATAATGTAATATGATTGACAATTCATAGTCAAATTCGAAGATTTGTTTTTTTTTAAATGATTGGCATCAGCAAAGACTTTTTCACAAAATTAATTTGATACAGTTTTTATTCAAAAAAAACTTGATTAGACTGGTATAAAAAATACTTGCCAGAATGAGCAAGCTGGCCATTTTAAAATTCAAAATTTATATACACTTCAATTATAGAAACGGGGTCTTACGCACTGAGCGGCCCAAGGTCAATATTTTCACATTTATCTGCAAAAATTTTCAGATGAACTGCGAAAACAAGTTCGTTGAAATTTATCGGCTAATTTTCAAAATAAATTGACTACAAAAAAAAATTGCCGATGTTATGTCGTTTAGTGCTTTAAGACCCTAGATCCGATGTGGAGTAGAAACTTTCTATTTATCTCCACAAAAAACTAAGATGAGGTACATCAATATAATTGTATGAAAACGCTGCAGATGATAACTCAAGAAACATTTTTTATTTCGTCCTGACAAAACAACTTGATTATTTTTTGCTTTTCGACAGATTTGGAGCAGCGAAATGAAAACTACTTTGTATAATTATTTCTGGAAAACTTTTAAAACATCTAAAATGGTTCACATAAATGGTTGCCGAGAAAGAAATGTTTAAAATTTGACATGATTCATATCAAATTTTTTCATTCCTTGCCAAAAGAAAAAAAAATAACTTCGATAAAAGCTTTTTGTAAGAAAAATTTTTGCACTTTATTCGGCTGAAATTGTATTTTGAAAAAAAAACTAATCGGTAAGTATTGTGTTTTTTGAAATTTTCATCAAAGTTAGCCAATTTCAACAAAAGAAAACTATACCAATTAGTTCGATATCATTTGAAGACGTTTGTATCAAAACAAGTGATTTTCAATTCATTCGCTACAGAAGAAAGTTTGATTGTCGTTCCTTACATTTCCGTCGTGAATTCTTGCAAACTATATGTCACTTATTCTAAAAAGTTTATTGTTACTCTTAAGTGAAAAAATTAGAGAGCCTATTTTTTGATTACTTAAGAATTTTACATGATACTCGATACTTTTTCAAACATTTGATTTAATAGAACATGAATGAATTTCTCGCCTGCCTAACCGAAAAGTTTTTTTTTTCAATTTGAAGGGTAAATCATTTTTAAGCTTAAAAAAAACTTCATTAGACTCTTCAAGGTGTCCTTAATTAAAAAAGAACATGAAAACATTTGAAAAAATTGCTTTACTGTAACCACTGGTTTAATTTTAATCATATAGAAAAAATCGACTGCCTGAAATTAACTTGAAAAGAAAGAAAAACTATGCAAGAAAAATGTGTTTATTTTTAACCACGCGTTTAATTTTAACTACTGTATGGAAATAACTTCATAGCAAAAGTCTCCCACTGCTAGTATTTTTTTTTGTGCCTTTTTATACTCTGTATCTCAATAATTATTAAGAAATTTAAAGAGTTTTTGGGTTAAGTTCTGTTCTTTAATATGATCTAACACGTGAAAAGATTTTCATCTTCAACTTCTCGTCCACTTTTATTTTCCAAGGCTGTTTATAAACCCAGCAAGTCAAAATTAAGTCACAAAACTTTAGTAGGTTTATTATGTCTTTTTAGTATGTTTTTAATATCTTTCTGATAATTTGAGCACTTTTATTCGATAGTTTAAGTTATGGCTCTTTTTCCTTTTCCCCCCACCTCACACAAACATGAATTTTATAGTCTAACGAGTGGTTTTACAAGGCTAATTATGAAGACCAAATATGTTTGTTATGGCCTAATCAATATGCATGTCTATTTTCATGACAATCGGACAAAGTGAACAGTAATTTCAAATTGAAAAATTTGCAGGTGGAGGGGGGAAAAGGAAAAAGAGCCAAAGTTATTTTTCTTTCAGTGAAAACAATGTAATTGATACTTGATCTTTGATAAACTGATAGTTGAAATCTCTCTTATGTCTTCAATTTCAAAAGTTAACGTCTTTAACGTCAAAAAATCTACGTTTTTTTCTCTGGTACCGAAAGTTGTGTTACCGGCACTTGTCTTCTAAAAAAACATACTCATTTACTAAAGTCAATCATCAAGAGGCTACATCTAATCGTAGTCGAAGAAAATTATTTATAGGTTTTTTATACATGCAAACTTAATATAAAATACTCGTTTTTTCAGAAACAAAACTTCAATATTTTTCTCTTTTTTAGTTTTATCCTCATTTAATGAGCCCAGCTTATGGTGATATGTTATATAAAAATGAAACTATGAGAAAATTGAGCTAGCTTCAAATTTGTGCTGAAAGTTTCTTTTTTTTCTTCAATAGTTTTTGGACTTTTTAAAAAAATTCTCAATGCAAAGTTTAGTGATCAAAGCTTGTTAACAGTTTACTGATCAGAAGTTGTCAATAGATTTTTGTAAAAACCTTGAATGGATTGATTAAGGCATTTAACTTTTCAAAATCCAATTCAAACACATTTATTTTTCCAAAACTCATGCAAAAAATGATGCCTATATTTTTCTACAAAAAAGCAGACTGTTATGCTTACTCATTAGCAGAGGCAAGCAGCCTCTCTTTCGGCGTCTGACATTTTGAGTTTCGCTTCACTTTTTCAAACTGTCTGTTTCATGTTTACCTTTTTTTGGCTTTCATTTTAGTTTTCATTGGGAATATTAGCAAGCTCTTGAGATTGGGTCTTTTTTGATAAACAATGACAATAAAAAAAAGAAAAAAATATATTACTATTTTTTGACAAACAATGACAATCAGAAAAAAACGTTTTGACAGTTCCGTCAAATATATATTGTTAAAAAATTAGGATACCACTCGTAGTTGTATAAGAGTGTACTTAAACTAAGACTAGATTAAGATTACGGATGATTAAGATTCCTACTAAAATTGTAGGCTTTTATTTAAGACTAAATAAAAGACGGTGATGCTAACTAAGGTAAGAGAGGATTAAAAGATTGAATTGGTTTCGGTTGATTTGTTACGTATCATAAAAGATAGTGACCAATTCCGAGTCTACCAAAAGCCGTTGCGCTTTTGGCAGGTGTATAAATTAACAACTTAAAGGTCAACGATCAGTAAAGATCAGAGGTTAAATGAACAAACAATAATACTTTTACACTCCCCGCGAAAATTTATCTATAATCTATCCATTTCGCCTCTCAAGAGGAGAACAAAACAAAAGTAATTAAGCGCTAGAATAAATGACTAAGTAGGCGCATTGTTTAGGACCCCCGAGAGTGGTTCTAGAACAGTAGGAACACAGACTTGGTAAAGCACCGAGGGCCAAGAAAGCGTATTGTATACTAGGTAAAATTGCACGGTTATCAGGTCGAAAGAGCGGGTGTACGGTACGGAAAAGACCGATGAACGGGCCCGATGGGCCGGAAAGCATGTTCTTCAGCAATAACAAAAATTCAAAAACAAAGCACCTTAGATCGAATAGTATGTTTTCGTCGGGTGAAATAAATATAGACTGGTTACTATGGGCGAGCAAGAAACTGGAATAGCACCAGGGTAAATTGAGCAGTAAGGTAGGCAGGGAGTTATCCTTAGAATAGGCAAAATAAGTGGTTAATACTAGGATGGATAAATCTAATGGTTATCCGGTGGTAGCGCCCAATGGGTGAAAAGAATTTTACCGACATTTCGGCGAAATTATATGGCTAAAGCAAGGTTATAAGTGTTACCAATCATCTTTTTGGTTTAATATGACAGCACTGGAAGTTTGTATGACTCTATGGCAATGGAATGTTAATAGCATTCAACAATAAACAAATAGTAAAGGTACTAAAAGTTTTGTATTGAAGTTTTTGAGAGTTCATGAACGTTTATGATAACATCTGGATTGGAGCTCCTACATCTAATTAGTTTCCCGATTTGCTGCCTTGTTTATTGTCCATCTCCTTAACTCCTCCAGCGTCATTGGCCGTCCAAGGAGTTCTACCGCCGAAATGATAAAGGAGGTGTTCAGCCAGTCTGGGTCAGGTACAATGGGGACAAATGTAGAAGTTGAGGTTTCATAAGGTAGGCCCGATGGGTTAAATTTCGTGGAACAGACATCAGGGCTAAATTTGACTTTCTTTTCAGGAGTCTTTTGATCATCTGTTTTCGAGGGTTTCGGGTCACTTGGGTACGCATAGTTTTCTTCCCGCAAGTGAACTATAGTAGGACGCGATGATGAAGGTGCTGTTAATGTTGTCAGGTCTACTAGGTCGACATGATGGCTTTCCATTTCTACGGTAGTTGCTTCTAACGTTGAGCATGCTGAGACTAAACTAGGTGAACCAAATTCTGGAGCATCACGATCTTTATCAGTTAAATCAACTACACTGGTAAACACTCTCTCACCTAGCATCTTGGGAGGCTGCCTAGTTCGCATAGGTCTGGTGTTCTGACGTGTAAAAATTTCTGACAATTTTTTCGAGGGTGGTGATTTCATTGGTGATGACGCCTTTCTTTTAGCGGTACCGGACAATTTCTGTGTTTTCGTGGTACAGTCAGAGTGTATTTGTTTGGATTCCGTCCCCGCCATGGCGATTGGTTCTTCAGTAGACTTGGAAAACTCTCCTCCGGGATTCTCTGGAAGAAACGGCATTTCTTGACTCGCTTTATTGGCCTCCTCCATAGTGTCCAAGAGAATCAACTGTGGGATCGCTTGTGAGTCTCTTTCATTATCGCCAGAATCCAATTCGATCAAAGGAATCGCATC
Source organism: Symsagittifera roscoffensis (assembly GCF_963678635.1). Classification (NCBI taxonomy): domain Eukaryota; kingdom Metazoa; phylum Xenacoelomorpha; order Acoela; family Convolutidae; genus Symsagittifera; species Symsagittifera roscoffensis. Next base: position 9,333,384 of record NC_087070.1, on the reverse strand, counting down.
TAAATCGACCTTGTGATCAACGTGGTCTGATATTTCTAGCTTAGGATCTGTTCGTTCGGAGATTAGGTGTTCGTCTGATTTTGTAGCTTCGAGTAATGTTTTATCCTTGAGGTCTTTTAGTGAAATTAAGTCGCTAGCATTGTCGTCTGAAATCTCTTCATGTGGTTCGATCATCACTCCGGGTTCATTAAACGACTTTTGTGAAGGTCGGGTTTGCCCGACGGGCTTGATTCTTGGTCATTTCGAGGCCTATCGGGGTTCTCAGTCTCTTTCTCTGTTCTTCTTCCTCTCTGAGAAGAGTTTCCCTAGAGCCGTTCATGGCCGCGTTTCGTCTCGCAATATCAAGCTCTTCGAATTTCCACTGAAGATTTCTTTTCTTTTGGGTTGTTCTTGAGCTTTTAAATCCGACATTTCTTGGTGGTTTTGCAGTTTTCCTCAATCCTTTAGTCGCATAAAATCTAACCACTTGATCTCGTTTTCTTGGACTTGGTTTCTTCTGGGTGCACTGTCTTTTAATGGCTAAATCAGATTTACGTATTATTTTACCATTTTTTAAAGTCACAGTGTGATCTGATTCCCTTACGATTTCGTCCTTGAGTACTCTATAGTATGGTTCATTTTTCGTTCTATCTTGGATTTTTCGATAAACAATGGTCTTACCCGACGGGTTGTTCAGAATTGAGTCCTTTATGCCCAAGGCATCTCTTTTTTCTGACCGAGAGAGCACTTTTACTGGGGATCCAGCACTGGTTGGTACATATCTCACAGCATTTGAGATATCCTCCGAGGATGATGAGTTTTCATCAACTTCTCCATCTTCTATATCGTCGGGGGCGTCCCAGTCGTGTCTTCGCTCTCGGCTCATTAGTTTTTTGCCCTTATCTATACATAACAAAGTTTTATTCCAATCAAGGTTATTCGAAGAGGGTGATTTGACCAAATTATGCCAGATGGTGTTAGGGGATCTACCAAAATGTGCTTCGAAAGGAGAGCAGTTAAGCGACTGCTGGGTTACTGTTCTTAAGCATTTTATTATTTTCAGGAGTGCAGATTCTAGTGAAGGTTTTGGACGTTCTTGTGCCATAACCAAGAGTCTTTCCTTAATGGTCCTGATTAGACGTTCCACTAGTCCGGTAGCTCTATGATCACCCACTGGGCTAAATATCACCTTTATGTTGTGATCGTGGCAGAATTCTCTAACTTCCTTGGAGATAAAACCAGATCCTTGATCTGTTCTAATGGTTCTAGGTATCCCGTGTAAAGCAATGTATTTACTAAGGAAGTTTATGATAGATTTAGCCGATGTGCTGGATGTTATTTGAGCCGATGGGAATTTTGAAAATCTGTCAACACACACCAATATGTATTTTTTTGTTCCCCATACTAAAGGTAACGGACCGGCGAAGTCTAATTCCATTTCTTGGTTTGGCTCTTCGACCATTGGGAGTTCCCCTAGGGTATTGTGTTTTATAAGAGGTTTCAAGTTTTTACCTGCTTTCACGCACTCAATACAGTTCTCGCCGTGGACTTTGATTTCACGGTAAATTTTCGGCCACCAGATGTATTCGGTTGCCAGACTTTTCATTGCGAACTGGCCAGGGTGAGCTTCGTGTAGTCTGTTGAGCATAGTCGATCTTAGGCATGCTGGGATTACTAATCGGTTGTCAAGATACAGACATCCTCCACTGACATGTAAATTATTTAAATATGATTTGTAGTAGTTTCCCAGTTGTAGAATATCCTGTTTTCGGTCTTCCTCGATTGCTTTGATTATCTTTTTCAGAACTAGATCTTGTTTTGATAAGAGGGACATAAATTTTGAATCAAATATTTCCGGCCAAGAGAAAGGGAATATGTTAACTGTTTTCTTTTTACTAGGTGATTTTTTCTCGGGGTTATCCGACGGGTTACTAGTAGTTGGTTTTAAAACGTCCGTGTTTTCTTTGGTAGTAGGTTCTTTTTGTCGGTTAATTTCAATTTGTTCTGCCATTTCTTTCAGGATGTTAAAATTCGTTAAAAAATCGTTTAATTTGCAAGATGAGTCACACCGTTCTGTTCGCGAGTGAGAATTTTGACACACTGAAATGTTTGAATAGTTAGCTATCGCTTGGAAAGTTTCAGCGACATTAGCAATTCGTTTCTCACGTTCTGTTTCTTGACTGGTCATATGATCTGTTGACTGGCCAATCGTATTGCAGGAAGTGACGTCATGTGCTAAGAAATGTTGAGAGAATTTATTTCTTATTTGCGCCCACGAATTTTTTGGCATTAGATGATCAAAACCTAGGAGCGTACTAATCTGATTTACTGAAGCGATAACAAACTTTTCGTCATCCAGAGAAACTGGTACGGGTTCACCCGATGGGTGTCGGGATATATAATCAACAAATCCCATATCTTTACCGGGTAAATGTTCTACAGTAAAGTCGAACGGTAATAGTTTATCCGCCCAACGGGTGAGACGTGATTGTGATTGGTGTATTTATCGTCTTTCAGTGCTCCTATTAGGGCTTTGTGGTCTGTTAAAATTGAGAATTGTTTACCCAGTAGATAATTTTTGAAATGATCTAGTGCCCACACTAATCCCAGTAGTTCAAGTTCATTAGTGCTGTATTTTAATTCGGCAATATTCAAAAATCTGCTAGCGAACGCTACGGTCTTCCAATTCCCCCGATGGTCTTGTTCAATGGACGCGCCCAATCCTAAATGTGAGGCATCGCATTTCACCCGAGTGTTCAGTTTTACATCGAAATGGTGGTTCGTCACCGTATTACAAATTTCGTTCTTGATTTTTTCAAACGCTTCCGTATGTACTGTGGACCACTTAAATGGTTTATTTTTTTGCATAAGTTCTCTGAACGGTGTTGATAGGGACGCTAGGTTTGGTATGAACTTATTAAATTGGTTAATCGATCCCATTAATGATCTGATATCTTTGATGCAGTTTGGTTCTTTTAGATTTCTAATTGCGTCAGATTTATGTATTAATGGTGTCGTCCCTTTTGCGTCGATTCTGAATCCCAACCATTCTATGTTGTGGGTTAAAAATGTGCATTTTTCCCATTTTATGGCTAGTCCCTCGTCATCTAGCGTTTTTAACACATTAATGACTAGCTTTTTATGTTCTTCCTCGCTACCCACGGTGGCGATTAGGATGTCGTCAAGATAACAATGGGTATTTGGTAGTTTTTCCGTCAAACGGTCCATTATTCGTTGAAATTCATTAGGCATATCGCCTAGTCCGTAGAATCCGGTTTTAAAACGGTATGAACCCGTAACTTCTCCCCCCACAATGTTAAAATTACACTGATTACTTGCCTTTTTAGAAAGCGGTATTTGGCTGTAGGCGTATTTTAAATCTATCGATGAAAACCAGATGTTTCTTTGATCGTGGCCGCTAATAGTAACTGCTACGTTGTCAATTAGTTCAAATAGATTCGTCATTTCATATCTATTGCGAAATATCAGTTTGTTTAGTAGTTTTGAGTTCAATGCTAGTTTGATTGATCCGTCCCTTTTTGCTGTAATCACGATGCGGGAAATAAAACAATCTTCAGAGCATCTAGATAGTTTTTCGATGTGTCCGTCTCTTAATAATTGTTCGATGCATAGTTTGACTTTGGGGAGAAGATGGATCGGGATACGTTTCCCTTTCACCTGTATCGGTTTTATCGGTTCGTTAAAATAAGTATTAACTACGTAGTTTTTTGATCTACCAGTTCTTTTTATGAGGTCTGAAAAGTGCTTTGAAATGTATAATTTAAACTCACTTTGAGATGGTGTCTCTTGGTTTTGATCCTGTTGGTTGTCCGATGCGAATTTTATTTGATTGACATTTATCCCAATGGGTGATACTTTCTGGTCTTCCCATGACTTTAACCCGTTGGGTGGAGGTTTTTTCTGAAATACTACAATGCCCAAATTCGGTAAGATGTCGTTTCCTAGTAGATTTCTTTCAGCCCCTTCAGTGATAAAAAGTTTTTGGTCATTAGCCTCCCATCCTTTCGATCGGATTTTCACTCGAACTCTTCCAATGATATTGATCGTACTCCCGAAGCCCTGGTATGCTTTCTTTGTTATTTCATCCACAGGTTCTAGCTTTAGAAATCTATCTCGTATCTTCAATTCGTGTAGTAGGTCTTTTTTCATGAAGGAAACTGGACTTGCGGAGTCAATTTGAATCTCGGTGTAGTAAGGGTTGAAATTTCCCCGAGATACTTTTAGTGTCTTTTTCAATTCTAATCCTTCGTGATTAAATACTGTTCTCACTCCACGCTCTATTTTGTTTTCTACGGCATTTATTTGGTTATCTGTGTCAACGGCTAGAACTAGGAAGTCGTCTAAGTTAACCTCAAATTAGGGATTTTCCTGCGGGTTGGTCCGGATATTATCGTTTTCTTGGGGTACACGATTCTGATCGACGATGTTAGTTTGTGTTTTTGCTGAACTCCTACAGTGTTTGGCAAAATGTCCTTTCCGTCCGCACGTATTGCAGTTTCTATCTCTAGCCGGGCATGTGGATAGGTGTCCTTTTTTGAATTGCTGACCGCAATTGCGGCATTTGTTATTTTCGACGATATTTAGGGTTGGTTCGTTCTTCACGTATTGTGGTCTTGGTCCTGGGTTGTAAGTTGGGAATTTTAGATACTGTTGATGGGTTTTAGTACCTTTTTCGTGAACTAATACGTAAGATAGTACGTTTTCTGGGGTCAAGTATTCTATACATAGTTTCTTTTGGATCTCGACATTTCTCATGTTTGTGATGAAAATGTCTCTTACTAGTTCTGACTCGAGTTCCCCCAGTTTACAATTTTTTGCTAGTTCTGAAAGAATTTCATGGAATTTTTCTAAGGACTCATGTTCTTTCTGTCTTCGGCCAAAAAATTTAAACCTTTCGTATGTTAGGTTTGTAGTGATCGTGAAAGTAGTTTTTAATAGTTCCCAAAATTCTGCGAAATTGATATCCAGAATTCTTTTGCCAGGATATTTTATGAGAGAAGCATTTCTGTCCTTCTTTTCCGAGTGCTAGGTATAACTGTGATTTTAGCTTCTTGTCAATGTCTCCGATTTGAAGTCCGTTAAATTTGGCGTTATCTTCCGCCCTCCTTCTTCTGAATTCTTCGTTATAATTTTGTACTGCTACTCTGTGATGGTCCTCTTTTTCGGCCCGACGGGCCTGATCCTCGGATGGGTCCGGTGGTTCTGTCGTAGGGTAAATTAGTTCGTTTCTTATCGGTGGGTTAATTACATCTTCGATGTCTACGGAGTCTTTCGCAATAATTGTCAATTGAAACTTTTCCGCCCACCTTTCCCAGTCATGTTGATTTTCGTTTGATGAGTTGTTCCAAAAAAAACGTAGATTCGATTCGTTAGACTGCGCCATGTTAAAAAATTAGGATACCACTCGTAGTTGTATAAGAGTGTACTTAAACTAAGACTAGATTAAGATTACGGATGATTAAGATTCCTACTAAAATCTGTAGGCTTTTATTTAAGACTAAATAAAAGACGGTGATGCTAACTAAGGTAAGAGAGGATTAAAAGATTGAATTGGTTTCGGTTGATTTGTTACGTATCATAAAAGATAGTGACCAATTCCGAGTCTACCAAAAGCCGTTGCGCTTTTGGCAGGTGTATAAATTAACAACTTAAAGGTCAACGATCAGTAAAGATCAGAGGTTAAATGAACAAACAATAATACTTTTACATATATGTGGAGTTTTTTTCTTATCAATTGTACTTCTATGAAACTATCTTCCTATTTTAATTCATCCTGCTCGTTTTAATTGCTCAAAAATTATTTAAAATCCAAGTTTTCGAAACTCGATCTTCTCGACACTGAGGGTTTTTTTCGTGTGAGTCTTGACTGAATGCGTTTTAGAAAGATATGGATTTTTTTATCTATACTGGGCGCCCGTAAAAATGCATTATCAAAAAAAATTTTCAATCCTTCTTCAAAATAATAAACATTGACGAAATTATGAAATCTTACAAAACAACGCAAGTTTGGTTTTTCCGGTTTTTGTTTCTTTACAAGCTTCAAAAAACCAAATACCTCAAATATTATCAGAAAACCCCACTTTCCTCCAAAGAAAAAAATGTTTGACTTTTCCTTTATGTTTATTTAGTTTTTTGACATTTTAAAAACAAAGACTTTCAAGAACTGAGCCTGAATCAAGGCTTCAAAGTTTTTTCTATAATTTGAACTAGGTAATGCTTCGGCCAATATTTACGTTTATTTTATACAAAAAGGTTTTTCTAAGAAATTAATTTCCAGGCGAGTCGTCATGTTGTGTTGATATCTATCAAAGCAGGCGATCGGATTTTGCAAATTCTTGGAAAAACACCCTGAAATTTTGATTGGTTCATCAAAGTTTTCAATGTTGCGATTTTCACATCGCTCAGTATAAAACAGATTGAAAGTGATAATATAAAACAGATTGAAAGTGATACTTGAAAGTGATAAAATTATGTATGTAGTATCTATATATAAGCAGGGGCAGATCTAGGATTTTCTCGTTTTTTCAAAAAAATTTCGAATAATTTTGTCGACCTTTTTTTTAGTTCGACCAAATTGATTTTTCGATCTCTCCCAAAGCACTGTTTTGTCCCTATTTCGGCCAAACTTTCTGCGCCGCAGGCAAAATTTTGAAAAAACAGGTCAAAAAAGGCGTTTTTTGGGCACTTTTTGGGCAATTTTGACCAAAAAATTGTGTTTTTCGGCGCGCGCTCCCCCCCTTTAAAGTAGTATATATTGGCGCCAAAGGCGTCTTTAGAAAATTTTTAGGGTTCGTCACCAAAAAAAAGATATATCAACAGTGCAAAGGGGGGACCCTTTGGGTCGGCAGGGGGTCGAATCCTTGAGGGGAAAGGGTAAGCGTCCTCCCCGCCCCCCCCAATCCGCCCCTTTATTTAAGTATATGGCTCAAAGTGTGAACTTTTTTAATAACGTGCCTTAATAATGGTTTTGTGAACAGGTGTAATTTCAAAAACTTTAATCTTGTTCCAAAGCAACAATTTTCAACTTTTTAGGAGTTATGAATGCGAAATTAACCTTCCGAGAAAGTTTTTGAAAAGCATTCTCTTAACCTAACTGTTTCAGTATTATTCATATAAATGGTTATGACTTCATAAGTTTTGTCATTCTTGAAGTTCATTCCGAAAAGTAAAATTGGTAGCATGTAGTTTAAAAAAAAAACAGTTTTGGTGTCTTAATTTCTGGTTGAATAGATGCGCTATTTGATAACAAAGTCTTGGAAAAAAGAAGAATGTAAAAAAACAACAAAGCGAACCATTGCGCTTTTTGTATTTTCTAATTTTAAAATAGCTTTTTCTGTAGTCTGTGTTTTTACTGGAGATTCCAATTAATGAGGATAAGGTACATCAGGGTCTTAGATTTGTTCAAACAATGCATTAAATTGTAGTCTTCAATTACAAGAAGGGAAAATAATGAGAAGTACTTTACTCAGAATGAAAAAATGTCATTGAACAAAATTTGTTTTCAGAGAATTGATTGCGTCAGATTTCAACATGCATATATAATGCACTTCATAGCGCGGGAAAGCGCTTTCAGCGAATAAAAATGAGAAAATGCAACAAATTTTCTGTTATTTAGTTGTTAAATACAATTATTCTCTGCTTAAGCTGACGTTTTAGCTGCTCGCTTGCTGCTAATTGATCTCAAAATAAAAAAACTTACTGCTTATAGAACAGCTTATGCGAGAACAAATCTTCCTTTCTAAAATTTTTATTCGGTTCTGAAAAACTTGAGTGGTCAAAATTAAGCGTGAATTAAAGTTTTCAGTCTCTAAAATACCTGTTTTCATTGATAAATATTAAGTATTTTAAATAAATTATCTATAACATAAACGCCATCGCAACTTATCTGAGCTACCCCCTATCAATTATTGGCCATCATTTTTTCGATCAAAAATTGTATCGGCTTTACCTGGGGCTGGAAGTGATCGTGGTTTTTTCCTTCCATCCACCCGGCAAACTTATATATGAAAATTTTATGGTCACCATGTCCAACTTTTTACAAAAGTTGACATGCGGAGTATCTAGGCTAAAAAAAACAAATTGGAGGGGGGCGAGCTAATTTCTTGCATCTGTACTAGTCTTTGCATTGAAGTAAGCTTTTTCTGGGATAAAAGAGAAAGAAAATTGTTCAAGCAAAAAAAACAAATCACAGTCATAATTTTAAACTGATGACATTAATGATCTTTTAAAGTTAACTACAGTATTTACAAACTTAAACCCGAAAGCAGTTTTCTAGTATCGATAATACTTTTTTAAATCATTCCAGGCAAACGTTACCTAGATGTTCTCGCTAGAATTCATAGCGAGAAATACTATGTTCGTAAGTAATGAATTTTCCGGTGAACGAAGAACAGTGTGTGAGAAAACTCGAAAAAAAACTGAAAAGCGAAACGAGGTTCATGAGTTTTTCAGACGCTGTTTCAAAACTGATTTATTAATGGATTCCTTTTTGCGCTTTTTATGACCTTGAATTGTGCTTTTAAATATCGAAATTTATGGCATTTCGTTGTTCTTTGTTGACTTGTAGTTTCCGATAGTTACAGTTAATTTACGTCTGAAAGGAAATGTTGTCAATCAACCAGCTACCCGAAACCGATCTACCTCAGAACCGAAACGAGGCAGAAATACTAGAAACTCAACGATACTCTTACGTCGATCCGAGCAAATACATCCGATATCAGCAACAGTCCATGCAATGTCAAGTACTTAGATACAAGCCCTTACCAGTTTTTTTCCGGGTCTGAAGCTGCTCGTTTGCGCAATCTGTCGGAGGATTCTACGGAAGGGAAAGTTTTGTTAATTGACCAGAAATATAAATATTAATCAGGCCGAGTGAAACATTGAAAACGAGAAATGTAGTTGTCGAGTGTGGCAATTTTCATAAGCCCGAATCCGCGAGGAATTGACGCCATTGAAAAATTTATTTAAATTGGCAATTTCATATCCCGAATAAAGTGATTAGGGCTTGTTACTAAAAATTGCCAATAACAAAAAAGTAGCTGATATCATTTGCTCACTATCGAGTTAGAAATTTTGCAGAGCATACAAGTAAAGCTTGTACTAAATGGCTTTAAAAAAGTTTTTTGTTAGTTACAAAAAACATGCTTTCGCTTTTATTTTAATCTGCTATTGTAGTTAAATTTAAAAAGATTATCACACTTTCTAATTCGAAATTTTGGCTGAAAGTGGTTTATTTTAGATGAACGTTATTTTTTTTCACTCCCTTCACTTCATTTTAAGTGAACGGCTCGCTTGCTGATACTTATTAGACCAAAAAACATTTAAGAATTACTGCTTATGAAAGATTTTATACGAGAAAACTTTCCTTCCTAAAAACCTTACTGGTTGATCAGGTCGAGAATGCAAAAATTAGTGTCCTAGTCAGATTAGGGCAAATATTAGTGCAGGAAACTAAATCTTGATGCTTAAAAGGGTGTAGTTGAGTTCATTTTCTCAAGATCGATGTGTAATTGTTTTTTTTTAATTTAATGTCCAAATGGTCGAAATGAGGCATTTTATAAAGTAAAAATTTGCGTTTATTTTGTCCACTAGTGTATTCCTTGCAATTTCATGCAGCTCGGAAGACTGCCTGTAGATGGCCTCTTTACAGCAAAACTTGCTGGTAAGTCCTTGAAATAAAATTTTTGAAAGTTTCAGAAATGGTAGTTGAGCATAATTGCTCTTGGTTTAAAATGAAATTCTTTCAAAATGGTTCTGTAATAATCTTTTTAGAACATGAAATCAAAACTTGCATTTAATTTTTTTCACTAGTCTAGATTTTTTTTGCTCATATGTTTTATTATTTTTATCAATTTCAATCAAACACCCATTTTTTTTAATTTTTGAGCCAAAATTCAAGATTGAGAAGGCTACCATTCGGAGTTTTCTTCATTTGTCCTAAATTATCTTCGAACCAATTTTTTTTCTAAATGAGTGGTAAGATTTTTTTATTTTACTTGATGATATATTAACATCAATTTCAGTTGCTTTTTATTTCCATTTGATTGGAGCATGTTAGCTAATTCAGACTACTTGATGCAATATTTATGTCAATTTAAAGTTGTTGTTTTTTTTTATTTTAAAACCAATTAGGCTGGCTTCTATGTTGCTGAAAACAGATTGTCGAAATTTGATTTTTTCCCCAAAAGATAGAAAACAAGAAAAGTTATTGCCAGTGTGAAATTAGGCCGGTGGCATCCAATCTCCATTTCCGTTTCAAAGTTCGTCCAACTTGGAAGTAAACTCAACTTTTATTTTCAAATTGGTGCTCATATATAACCCAACTTTTTTCTTCGTTCAGGTACCAATAGGTTTCAAAAAATCATAAAAAACGCCATATATCGAAAACTAAAATTACTTGAATAACACTTGTTCTGATAGTTTTTGATAGGACCAACCTGACAGTTTTGCTATAGGGCAGGGAATATCAATCTTTGGGAAGTTTTTTAAAACTATAACTTGTGAAAACATCTGAAAAATCAAAAAAACCTTCATATCTTGAAAACTCAAAGTATTTTTTTTTCAGATTTTGAGGCAAGAATTTCAACCCCTGGGTATCCTGACAGCAAACCATAATAGAGTTGGAAATTGCTAAATTTTGAAAAATTTTAAACCTAAAGTTTTTGAAGTTTTTTTGAAAAAATTACAAAAAAGCCATATATTGTTAAATAAAAAGATTTGGGTATTCATTGTTGGAATTCAACCTCGCAATCCTTGAGAAACTCCTGACAGCACCGCATCATAGGGTAACTGGTTTAATATTTGGGTTACACAAACACTGGCACGAAAAACGCCCATTACAATGTATAGATAGATGAATCCCATGTTTACACAAACCATGCACTTCGCTGCCATCTTCCCTCGTCCCATCTGGCATCATAGCTACAGCTTTAATTTCACGACTTGCAATTGGCCCAGTATTTATAAAATTAAAAAATGAAATAAAACTTCAAGCATTATGCAATATACAATACAGCTCGAACATGCAAACACAATACGTTGAAAAAGTTTAAAGATTCAATTTTAAAAAAGCACACGCATTCAATTTTAAAAAAGATTGATTGGAATTTAGGAAATTACAGAATTACCAAATTAATTGAAAAAAGCAAATGATAATTTTGTGTTAGAAAATATATCTCAGGATCACCTAAAATTTCAAATTTATATACAAAAAAGCGTAATAAAACTGGATTAAACTTCTATCATTAGCTTTATTTTCGAATTTTTTTTCAAACAGATCGGAGCTCTTGTTTTGAAATTACCCATTTTAGTGAACGAAAACCTAAATTAGCTTGTAGTTTTGTCTTCCAGTGTACTTTTTGTTTATTTCTTATTTTTCGGTGTGATCTAGATATCACTACGGAATCGACAGCTGTGAGAGTTGCAAAGGGTTCTTCAGACGTAACATACAACTCCGCCAGTCCCTCTCCTGCAGACTGTCTGGTCACTGTGACGTCACCAAAGAGTCCAGACGGAACTGTCCCGCTTGCAGGATGAGAAAGTGCATAGCTAAGGGCATGCAGGCTACCTGTGAGTCATAGAGGTCGGGTGTTCCGGATAGAGGTCGGGTGGTCCGGATAGAGGTCGGGTGGTCCGGGTAGAGGTCGGCTGGTTTTATGTCCAGATTTTTACGACCAGTTTTTCAGACAAAAATCTAAATATACACACAAAAAACGCAAATTTAAAAAAGCTTAAAAAGGTGACTTTTTTTATATGAGCCCTTTGACCATATACACATATACAGGTGCTGATTTTCTCGAGGGAGGTATGTTTTGCTGACTTTTTTTAAGAAGGCCAAATTGATTATCAGAGCTCTTTCAATATCTTATAAGGATCCTAATAGTGTTTTGAGAAAAGTTTCTGCATCGCAGGCGAGTTTTATTTCAACAAAAATCTAAAAATCCCATTTTTTCTTGATTCTGTAGGTGTGCGTCTTAATCGTCGACGTGGAGGGTGTGAAAAACGGACGAAACCAGACAAAACCATATTAGCCAGAGCCAAAACCCAACACAAAAACTCAACACAAAACACAAGTAAGAAAAAATTTGTAACAGTGACCATAAGTATCCAAATCATAATTTATTTTATTGAAAAATTAGTTTTGAGATGCGCCTTCAAGATCCCATATCTATGGTTCTGTTAAGGGCAAGGCATGGTTTGAACAAAGTCAAATCTCAGTTGAAAAAAAAAATTTTTCACACTTGTCACCGAAATCCTGATTTTTATGCAGGGAGGTTTCGATGATTGGCACAGATTTCGTTCTACTACAGTTTTCGTCCTATTTATTTAAATGGCAGATTTCGTCCTATACAGATTTCGTCCCATATCCAACGTCCTATCATCCCATATCCAAATTTGTGGGACGAAATCTGTGTACGCGTTGAAATGGGACGAAACCTGTCGAAATTAAAATGGGACGAGATCTGTCACAGCCGTTTCGGCTAACATTTCAGCAAATCAGAAGTCACTTCAAATGCACAGTTTTAGAGGTGTAAATTGAGTGGCAAAGTCAACTTACAGAAAATTGCCTAAAAACGACCGGAGACAAAAAAAATGTTAAACTGATATACACTAGTGGACAAAATTAAAAGCAAAATCAGACTCTTACTAACTAAAAAGCCTATCGTTAAGGACCATTTCAGACAATATTTACTTTGAGTCTTAACAAAATTTTTACAGCAACCGATAGAAAATGATCTGAACTACCCTCTCTGAAGCTGCCAGTTTTTACTTTGAAACACTTATTTTTTCCGGGTCTGAAAATGCCAGTTTTCATCGTCCGCACTCAGTTGTTTCAAAAAGCATGAAATGGTACGAAGCAGCTGAATTTAAAATGTCGCATAATTTGAGTTTTCTCGCTGAAAATCTTTCACGTCGCGTGAACAATTTTTTTACTCCACTTATTCCAGAAAGAGTTCACTGCGTTGCAAAACCTAGAGCAGACGGCAAAAACTGGCTTTTCAGGACTGGAAAAAATTAGTAAAAGCTCAAAGTAAACAAATTGAGGCATCCGTAGAGGGTAAATCAGATCATTTGCTGTCGGTCGATGTAAAGTTTTGTTGAAATTCTAAATAAAAATTGTCCATAATGGCCTTTACATTTAATACTTTAAAAGAAAAAGCCTAAATTTGCCCCTAAATTAGTCCACTAATGTAGAAGAATAAATGGCTTTTAATAACCCCTAAGTTCTCGAAATGCAAATCTTGTAAAAACTCTTGTAAGAAAAACTATTATTACTGCGTTTTCTTGCAAGATTCTTGCAAGACTTGCCTCCAAATTGATCATGAAATTTTTGCAAATCTTGCAAGGCTCCTTCAAGGTTCGCATTCCGATTCGAGAATTCAAATCTTGAAAATCTCGCAAGGTTCTTGTAAGATTTGCATTGTTAGGGAACTCAAAGAACCCAAATAAAATTTTAGAAGCTGCAATAAGGGAAGTACAACCCATATCTCTTTTCAACCGATCGTGCCTCTATTCCTACTTGCAATTTGTCGCCCCCTCGCGACTGTACCGACAATCACAAACGAACTACTTCTCGGATATGCTGACACGAGATCGATTGTCTAGCTCGTTTGAAGCCGGTCATGGTCTTATTGTGGAGACTTTCTCGCACCTGCCGTATGTTGAATGCAACACACTTTGGGCCAAAAAAGTGATGGCCAGCTTCCCACAACTAGCTGTAAGATTTAAAAGGTTTTTCCCATTTTAACCCCTCCGCGCAAATTAAAGCCAGTCCCTTCTACTCCTCCTCCTTCCCCCTACCCTTTCCCATCCCCTACCCTTTCCCATCCCCTCCCCCTTGCTCTGAAATATTAAAAGCCCAGCATGGAGGGGCTATAGTAATTTTGTTACTATGCTGGGGCTATGACGGGAAAATCCCATTCTATACAACTGCACTAAATTAATACGCTAGTGGACAAAAATAAACGCAAATTTAAGTTTTTACTTTCTAAATTGCCTAATTTTAAGTCTCTTTTTAGACAAAAGTTAATTTAAAAAATGATTTTAAAATTTTTAAAAAACAAACAACTTATTCTTAAAATTAAAAAGAATTGAAAGAAAAATTTCATATCAACCGTGGGAAGATTATCATCTTTGGGAAAGTATCATAATTTGGATCCAATCAATTACCAGTTTATTGGTGCTTCAAAATGCAAATTTTTACAATCTATACTGGAGAAAAAAGTAATGCAACTAGAGAAATTAAAAACAAAAAGTAGAGAGAGTTTTTCATAAAATAAATAAATTGGTTACTAATGTGATGGTTTGCGCCCTATATAGTCATATAACTAGTGTTCATCTTAGAAAATTGTTTAAAAAAAGAGAAACTTAGAAAAAAAACTAAAATAAGCTCACTTTTCAAAGCTCATATTGAAAAAATTGTAGCAGTTTTTGCAAAAATTTCTAAGCCGATTGAGAAAACGTGATGTGAAGTTGCATCTATCAAAAAAATGAACAAATTTCAGTACTTACTGTTTTTTTCCGGATCAAATTGTACGAGTTTTGTTCTTATGATGTAAGCGGCTCAATGTCTGTCAGATTTCATTTTTTTTTCTGTTTCAATTCATAAATTAGACACCAATGTGGTTCTAACCTTTTGTTTTTACACAAGAAATGAAATTTCCTTGAGATCACAAAGCTTCATAGGGATTTTTTTGAGTTGTAAAGTTGTTTGGTCGCGTTACTTTTTTCTTCAGTAAATATTAAGTTTTTTGGGTCTGGCGAAAACATCTGATTTGTAGCTGAGTTTCAGTTTTCGATCACCTGTAAGCGCGCTATGTGCAAGTCTATGTTTTGCGGAAAGAACCGGGTCTATTTTCCATATAAAGCACTAGCTTCTGTTGTAAGACTTGCAACACGTTGGAGCGAAGACGGCAGCCAAAATTACTTGGGTCAATAGATCATGTTTTAAGCAATCGGTGGTTGCACTAATTTTGAAAAAGTGTGCGATGTTTGCCTTAATGAAACTGTTTTATTTTTGGATATTGGAAATATTTTTGTTTTTCAGAAATTTAGTTTTCAATCAAAATGAACGCAATCAGCGAGTAAATTGAGCTGAGAAATCTAAGACGTTTTACTTTAATTTTCTTTTTTACAGCTTTTCTTACAATTTCGCGCTGTTAGAAAAATTTACTGCAGATGGTGAAAAAGTATCATTTTTAGACCGGAAGTTGGGATCAATTTCTCACATTCGATATGAAAAGTTAGCTATATTCCAAATTAACATCGCTAAAAATGGTCCTAATCAGGCATTTCAGTGAGTGAAAACATGATTCTGCGTTTAGTTTTGCCAACAAGTAATTTTAAAATAAGGCTTGTTCACTAAAAACTGATGCTCCTTGAATCTACCGTTTCTAGTATATAAAACTGATGGTCTTTCCTTGCTTCAGGATTCAGTTACTAAATAGGTATGTGATTTTCTTTATTTTACTCCCCACAAGCTATGTAAAGTACCACGTGATATATTTGGCTCACTTTAAGATAATAATCGCAGAAAAATACCTGCCGTAGTTCATTTTGGAAGGATTCAATTTGCCACTTTGAAATAACAGAGCAAAAAATATCGCGCTACATTTATCCCAAATTTGATTATAGCGAGCAAAATAGATTAAGTTCAAACCATCATAACTTGGTGATCATGATGAAAAATTATCATTAGTGAAAATCCTTAAAATTTTAGTTTGAGACAATAAGGCGGTATAAAAAGTTCTGCCAAAAAAACTTAGTTGAAAAATCTTGAATATTACGTGGCCGAACTGTGCACTGGATAGCCACACAATTTTGTGTCTGTATGTTCCTGGATTCCAGAGACAACTTTTTAAACACGTTAAAGTTTTGTCGGAACGATTGAAGAAAATGAAAAAACAAAGGGAGCGTATTTGTTGCGGAATCCGCCTACGATTCACAAAATGCACAGTTTGGCCTCGTAATGAATTGACAAGAACAAATTGAAAAAAAAACACTCCGAGCATAAATATTCCGGGCTTTGTTCGAAAGTCGGAACAGTAACGCAAAAGTGCCCTGTGTTCCTTTCAAATTGACCAACGATTAAGAATCATAGTTTGCCTCGACAAATAAACAACGCGCGAGTTCACTTTGAGTAAAAAGAGCAGAAAGTGTTTTCACGTTTTATTTTGAATAATAATTAAACAATTGAAAAGCTAAGTTAAACTTTTACAGTTGGTTCAATTATCTGAATCTGTTTTCGGCGTAAATGTAGCTGAGTGTTTTGTCTGTAAAGTGAAACTACAAATAAATCTTCGGGAAATATCAATAGTGTTTCACAAAACGAAACTATCCATTAATTGTTTGAACTCTTTTGGTGGTGGTGGTCAAACTTTTGATATGATAAGTATACTATTGCTTTGCCTTTTTTGTTTCAGAATTCAGTTCGTCTGTCGTGTCTAGTGAACAATTGGCTCACGCTTTCTTTTTTCGACTACCTCGTTGCCCATTGCTACTTTCAGAACGACATCCTACAAACCACACCAACAGAAAAACACTCGTCCAGTCATCTGTCAAGACATCCTGAGGAGTCGTCATCTATGCCTCGCGATGTTGACGCAGGAATCGAAAGTGAATGGGGCTCATCGCGAGGAGTTGTTGGACCAGATGAGCTATCTGCAAATGGACTGTATCTGAATTCCTTAGTGAAGCGGGCCCAATCAGTACGTCTAACTTGATTTCCTTTTTTTTTAAACAAATGCTCGAAACGTAAAAACCTGGAATATTTTGTGATAGGTTATTTTTCTCTGACTATAAATGTTCTCTGGCTGTTGGGTTCAATGAATGCAACAGCTGAATAAAAAGGTTACCGTCCGCTGCATCAAGTTAAAAAAGCGGTTGTTCGTACAGAGCTTTTTTAACAGTTTGAAAATGTGCCATTTTACCTCATGTGACAATTAGTCTTATTAGGAGTTATGAACGTAGTGATTACTCTTTTTTTATAGGTCTTGGTGATTTTTCATTTGTTTTTTCTTCGGAAAAAATCTTAAAATTTTTTACGTTCAGTTTTGATATTTCGCGGTGTGAATTGTGATTTTTTTTTTCAAATTCAGTGCGTTTCCATAGTTAAAAGGAGGGCAAACTCAACTATCGAACAGCAAAAAAGTAAAGGTCACGAAAAACCTGATCAACTTCTTTTTCGAAAATGGAAACCAATTATCAGATTTCCCAGCGAGACGAAAGTTTAATCTATTGATTCTGTTTTCTCAAATATTACTAATTTCAACCAAAAATCGTCCATCACAAATTGTTCCACAATTTCAAAAAGTTTGGAGGCCATATATTTTATAGAGTATGAACGTAGTGCAGGAAAAAACATAAAAGTCTCTAATAACTGCAGATGTGCATTCATGCATTTTGATGCATTTATGATTGCACTTAAGTATATATGCACTTTTTAAGTTCATTTAGTTTCTAAAGTGGAATTTAAGATTCCCCAGCGGAATAAAAACTTTACCTATTGATCCGAACTTCTCAAGTTAGGTTCATGTTATCAAAAAATCTAAAAATTCAAAGAGCTTAAAAGCATATATTTTTTGTTTGAAATTCAAAAATTGCGACATTTTCAGGAAAATTAGTGTTTTTATATGTTTACTTGCGTTCAATACTCTTTTCCAGTCTTCGATTGGCTATGTTTTTAAGAGTAATGAAAGAAGTGAAGAACCTTATATAGGTCTTGCTGATTTTTTTTTTGTTTTTTTTTCAGTAAAAAGTTTGAAATATTGATGCACTTAGCTATAATGCACTTTTTGAGTCCAATTGAAATTCATCTGCTGAAATTCTAGTTTCGAAAGTGTAATTCGTTTTTAAGACTTCCACAGCGAATAAAAATTTTACCTATTGATCCACTTCTCTCAAGTTGGGTTCATGTTCATAAATTGTTCTAGAGTTTCAAAAAACTTGACGGGCATCTATTTTTTTCTTCGAAGTTCGTACGTTGAGTCAAGAAAGTCAGTGTTTTTTGATGTTTACTTGCGTTCATTACTATTTTCCAACTGTCTCTAGAATATGTTCTATTTTTTTTTTAGTCTAACCCGGAAGAAACAGACCGTAGCGGTTCTACGAGTAACTTCGGCTCCGCTACTCTGCCCTTTATCTCCACTACCATTTCTCTTCTCCTTCTGGACTCAATTGAAGTGGCCATTTGCAGACTCATTCTACTACTATCCACTTGTTAGTACAAATCAATAATTAGTAATAAATTGGCATTAACCTAATTTTTTAACTTTAATTATTTAACTCGCTTAATTCAATTTGATCGGTCGCTACAAAAAATGCAAAAAAAAAGTTGTCATGAGTTATTTGCGCAGAAAGTGTTTGTTTTAGACAGTGCAACCGCTATCATGAGGGTTATCAATGAAATGATCGGAAAGTCGGAACGAAAAGATAGTAACCATTTTTTGGCACAAAATTCAACTTTTGAGTTTAACTGTTCAACAAAAAGCCTTTCGATATTTTATCAAGTAAAAAGTTCTTTGCATTTTAATCAATGCTATAACAACGACGTACTTTTTCTAAACGACTAAAAGGCATTCATTTTGATGAAACGCAGTGGTTGAAAATCGTGACCTTCTGACCGATTTAGGTTGAATATATTCATACAAATAGAAAGTTTCTAATGCCGAAACATCAATTATTGTGAGTCATGAACATCGTTCAGACGCTTATATACATCGTGACGATTTTTTTGTTTCTTTTTCAGGCTCAAATAGGTTTTTTCGCAGTTTCACTTTTGATTTCTTTTTAAATTTACTTCATTTCCTTGTATGAAAAGTGAAGAGTCTTGTGCCGCACTCTCGTATCCTGTAAGACCTACAAAAACCTGCTTCAATATCTGTAAATTATTGGCAATTTAACAGATAATATAAAGAATAAGTAATATCTGAAACAATGGGTTAAACATTTTTCGGTTAACATTTTTAGCAATACGGTTTCCAACAATCTCAACAATCTATAAACATTTTGATGGCAAACTGACCTTAATCGGACAAACCAGTAGTTTTCAAGGCCTTTTGTCTAAGAAAATCTAATTTTAGCTTTTTCACTTTCGCGCTATAATGACGTCATTAGTTTAAGATTAATTTAAGCGCGAACAAGTCTCAAGTCAAACTCCACTATAAAACAGCAAAAGTGTAAAGGTCATGAAATACATGATTGAATTCTAGTTCCGAAAGTGGAATTCAACTTTGCTTTCGATCCAATTTTCTCAATTTTGGTTAATTTGATCACAAAAAGTGACAATCATAAATTTTTTTGGAAGCTCAAAGAGCTCTAGGAGCAATTTTTTTTTGTCTAAAATTTGGAAGTTGGTCTGTTTTCAGGAAGTAAGTAACTCATTTTTCATATATTTTTTTCGTTCATGACTGCTTTCCAACTGACTGTTGGCTATGTTTATTAAATAATACAATTTTTAAACGAAAATTTTATGATGAGCAATTTTTCTATATACTCCATGTATCGACTCGTATGACTTGCATTTATCTTGTATCATTTTTACCGAAAGCAGACTTCATCTAAGAAGGGCAACCACGGAGAACAGGCTAGTGATTCAATTGGTTACTAAGGATTAGGATTAAACAAAAAGGACTTTTTTTACACTTTCTATTGTGACCTAAATTACTCATCAGAACAGAAACATGCTTTTTACTATGATTGCTTCATATAATAGGATCATAGTTCTGCTGATTTTTTTCTGAATACCTTTAATTTTCTTTAAAATTTTTCAATGTAAAATTTTCTGGGTCGAATTCATTGAAACAAACCATTTATCTGATATGAAAAAAAGTATGCCACCAGTTAGGTAAACTGATTCAATTATCCTGCTTTAAAAAGACATTGAAAGTGAAAACAGTATGAGACAAAAAAAGTCTGTGAAGAATTTTAATCAATTAAATTGTTTCAGAAGCAATAAGTCAACGAAGTTAGATCTTCTATTTCAAATGGCATTTTAACAGAATTAGACCTTTAGAATCTTGAGAAAGTCATATAATATAGCCAATACAATTAAGCTGAGTATCGTTTCTTTTTTGTTTTTCTTTCTTCTTTTTTTCTGTTTTCATTTATTAAATGGGTCATCGAAATTTTAAAGGTACAACACAAAACAAAGTGCTCTAAAACAGATCGAGAATGACTGAACAACCAAAAAGCTGACGAAATGAGACAGAGTAATCAACTATTGGTTCAACCAATCTTTTTGCTCAGGTTTAAGTCAATGAAACGAATAAAAATTATGCAAGAAAGCGATACTATCGCCTCACCCGGGTTGATCTCCATAGACCAAAAATGCTAATCATACAAATCCATAAACTAAGTCTATGAAAAAATATTAGTCATACAAATTTCATACACTTTTCTAAAATGGTTTCATCCAATTTTCGAAGAACTTTTTCTTGTTTTGGCAAAACTTCGGTGTATCGTACTAAATAAAAAAGAACATTTTTTGTCAATGAAATGCTAATCATACAATTTCCATATATGGAAACTGTATGACTAGTATTTTTTTGATGGCCACAAAAACTTCTCTTTTTTGAAATTGCCCCCAAACTTTTTGTAAGTTTTTTTTGTTTCAATCGCAAATTGATATTTGTACTCAAACAAACCCTTTTGGAGAAAAAATTTTGCAAGCAATATTTAATTTTTTGTGCGAATAACCTAGTCCTGATATATTAATTTTGGATTTTTTCCTTTTCGCGTAATAACTTTTTCAAAAATTCTTAAAACTCCTCTTTCTTTTGTATGGCATGTTTATTTTGTATATGCCTTGATCAATGTCTGGTAATTTAAAAAATCAAGTTTAAAAAAAATCATTTTTGAAAATTTTGACAAAATTTAAAAGATTGATACTTTCGTTATATTATTTGTGTGAAACGAAAATAATACATTTTAGGCCGTTTTCAATGCATTTTTAATGCAAGACGGCCAAACCTTTGGTTACTCTACGAATGAATAACCAAGGTTTTTGTCACTTGTGTTGCGTGACAAAAACACAACCAAAAAATTTTTGAGAAATTAAAATAGGAAAAATCAATATTTTAACTTTATGGAAGAATGCTAGTCATGCATTTTCCATACATGAAAAAATACTAGTCATAGACCTTTCATGCAATTTCCTGTATTTATGGAATTGCATGAAAAGTGCATGATTAGCTTTTTTCCATGTACGAAAATTGTATGACTGGTATTTTTGATCAACCCGAGCAGATAGTGTGGTGTTTTAGGATACAATTGTTCTTTTAATGCAAGACGGCCAAACCTTTGGTTACTCTACGAATGAATAACCAAGGTTTTTGTCACTTGTGTTGCGTTACGCACACAACCAAAAAAATTTTAAGAAATTAAAATAGGAAAAATCAATATTTTTACTTTATGGAAGAATGCTAGTCATACATTTTGCATACATGAAAAAATACAAGTCATAGACCTTTCATGCAATTTCCTGTATTTATGGAATTGCATGAAAAGTGCATGATTAGCTTTTTTCCATGTACGAAAATTGTATGACTGGTATTTTTGGTCAACCCGAGCAGATAGTGTGGTGTTTTAGGGTACAATTGTTCAATTTATGAACTGGTTTTTGGATGTTTACTTTTATTCATTTTATTTCATGTGCTCTTGTAGCTTTTTCTATTCCTATTTGTAGATGAAATTGATGAAGTTTCATGTTAAATACAAGACTTGGCTCGATCACAGAAACAACTACGACAGACACAAGCTATGGGACCCAGACTTCCGTTTCCTTCCAGAATCAAGTGCAACCGAAACTTTGCACTAAACCTTAAGTTATACATTTCAAACTAACCAAACTATTTTGGAAAATATCTGAAAAAAACAAGGAAGCTTGTGAGGTTTTTTAAGCTTGTGAAGTTTTTTTTAAAACAATTTATCGTACTTTTTCATACAAATTCATAGAGTAAAAGTAAATGTATGAAAAATAGCAAAGAAAGCATTTTTCCATAATGTGAAATTTTGAAAAAAAGCATTTTTATCCCCAAAATTGTATGACAATAGCATGATCAGCAATTTTTTCATACCATGAAATTGTATGACATTCATTTTTTCCATGAATGAAAACACAAAAAAAATGGTTTTGAAGTTTTGTTTCATCCGAAACACTCACCACGGACTTTTTTGTCACAAAAAAACCCAGAGTGTAACTGGCAGCTACCACGCAGATAAACGGCATTTGTTGATTTAGTATTTTCATATGGAAGTATATACCAAAAATGAAACATTTTATTTTTGGCTAGATTACTTTTGGTTTGAAATTTTTGGTGGTTGAGAAAAAAGGCCTGTATTTTTTACAATTTTTTTTATTCTACCAAATGAAACACTTTTTTGATCTTTTTGGAATTTTTTTGGTGAAAAATTCTCTCTGGAATCTGCTATAAACACAAAAAGTCAAATTTTGCATGCAAAACTTTTTTTTCGCAAAATTTAGATTTGAGCACAAAAACAAGTTTGCAACCAAAAAAGGGATTAAAAATGTTTTTACTCAAGTTTGTGTTTTTGCTTATGATAAAATGCATATCATAGAATTTTCATATATGAAAACTTTATGATAAGCATTTTTTGACCGAAATTAAAATTAAGTTTTTGATTGTCAAAATGCACTCTATCTTAGATATTATCATTTAAATCTTTTGAAAGTTACCTAGACACGTTTTTTTGTGATTTTTGAAAAGTTTACCTTCTCTATGAAAAAATTATTTTCTATTAATTTTCTTACATGAAAACTGTATGATAAACATTTATCATCAAAATTTTTAAATAATTTTTTTAATGACCAGAAAGCTTCAAAAGAGGCAAAGAAGCAATGAAACCAAAAATATTCATTAAAATTTTTTAAAACACCTTTTAAATTTTGCATGAATTTTGTATGATAAGCATTTTTTTCCATAGACTTCATATATGAAACCTTATGATAAGCATTTTTCTTCTATGGATTTCAACCCGGGTAAAATCTTTGAATGAGGTACGAGATAGGGGGCAACTATCAATTGGAATGCACTTATCTGTTTGCCTCCTTTAGTTCAAAAAATTTCTAGCTTAAGTTCAGATGATGAACTTTCCTTATGGTTAATCATCTCAAAAACTCAGTCGTAAACAGTTCTCTAACTGACAGTGACTCATCAACTTTCAGTTATTTTTTTAATCGAATCACAAAAAAAAGAGTGGTTTTCTGAAAAAAATTGCTCAGAATAAAAAATCTTAGACTAAATTAACATAAATATCAATTGAATTAGACAAAACAAGTTAAGAAGTTTCCTTTTTGGTCATGTTTCAATTTACTTGTGTAAACTTAGCAGTCAGAAAAAAATATAATAAAAAATTTACCTTTCATAATTTAAGGGGGCAGTGGAACTCTCTGCAATCTGAGATTATACTCAACTGCCTATCAAATAATTTCAGTCATCAAACAACTCAACAAATTTTCTATTGTTCTCATGCATCAATCTGACTCAGGCGTATAAATATAATCAAGATAATCCATCGTCAAAATAATCCAGCGTTCGTATAATCCATTATAATCAAATATAATCAATTAAAAATGGATTATAATCAAAATATTTTTTATGCCAATACAACCCATTTTATGTAAAATTCACAAATAATGTTATCGACTTCTAATTTCGAAAATGGAAATTAATTACCAGATTTCCCAGCGAAATAAAAATTTACCTATTGATCCAGTTTTCTCAAATTGGTTTAATTTTAATTTAAAAGTATCCATCATTAATTGTTCTACAACTTCAGAGAACTTTGAGGCCATCTATTTTTTTCTCCGAAATTCAAAGGTTATCTCATTTCCTGTTTAGTGCAGTTGCTACGTATTACACTTCACATTAAAAATTGAATATTGTTCCGTCTCTTCTTTCTTAATTCATCTTAGTTCTTCTTTTTTTTCGCAGGGAGACCGGGGTATTGTTTGGACGGTGTTAGGGAGGGGGGACGAATTACTTAATTGTGCCTTATGGTTGAACATGGGGAGATTGTTTATTGGTAGAATTTGTGAGCGGTGGGTTACTGATCCCCCTTTTACCCCCTCTCTAGTTGGGGGAAGGTAAAAAATATTGAGTGCGTGACGTTGAGACATGGCGTAAATAAAACACATGGCATACATTCTGCAAATTTCTTGCAAAATTTGCAAAACTTCTGCAAAAATAATCGAGTTTAGTTTCAAAAACAAAATGGAATCCAAAACAATCAATTAAAGTAGTTTATCATGGCAAAACTAATCAATTTCAGTGCCAAAAAATTTGGATCATGATAGATTATGCTATATATATATATATTTTTTTCAAAAATAAAGATAATAATGGCAATATAATCAATTTCGTGGTCTGAATTTTAAAATTTTGATAGATTATAATGGATTATTTTTGTCTCGAGAATCCATTATAATTGATTAGAGTCCATGAGCGCTCGGTGCGGGTTTCTTTCATGCGTATAACCAAATCTTTTCTAACTAAATCAATTGCTAAACTCAAAATTTCTCTCTATCTTACCAGGCAATACACTAAAGACTCACACCAGTCAAGGAACTAACACAAACCCAATAATTAAACAACAGTTTTAGTTTTTTTATGAAAAATTTGAGTGTTTTTCACGAAATTTTTTTTCAACATTTCTCAGGAAACCCAAGACTCACACCCGATTCATCGTCTGGAAAAAACGGTAGGACCCTAAAATTTAAGACACTTGATTAAAAAAAACTGAGACCCATAGTTTAAGTTCAAAACTTAAACTACAGAATCAAAATCTACGAAAAAAGATTGTAAATCTATAAAAGTTTTGAGCATGTAACACTTAACACCATCTTCAGCCAAGCTTCAGCTTCACTAACAAGTTTAAAATTAGATTCAGAAACCATGCAAACTTAGTCACTCAAATCATCAATTTTTTCATAACGACTAAAATGACTAAACTTTCTTTAAAATTTCATCATTTTTTCTTGTTGCTTTAAAGGGTCGATGAACTTGATTCCGACTGTTATAAAGGTCAGAAATTTTTTTTTAGTAATAAACCTTAAAATTTGTTCAGACTCAATTAATTTTTCAGCGGTTTGAGTTTTGATTCCATTTATTCAGTTCATTTATTTTTTTTAAAAGCAAGGCAAACTCCACTTTCAAACATCAAAAGTTTACAGGCCACGACAAACCTGATCGACTCCTGGTTTCGAAGTTAGAATATAATCATCGAATTTTCCAGCAAACAGTTTTCTTAAGAAAATCTAATCTTAAGTTCGAACGTTGAGATTTTTTCAAAAGGAAGTCCCTATTTTTTTTCTGTTTACCTGCATTCATTGACTCTTTTCCATCTATTTTTGAATAACTATAAATTCTGGGCAGAAAAATTTCAGTAAAACGGATCTAGAAGTAACTGCCAAACTTATTTTTATACCCGTGTTACTGTGCTGTAATTCCCCCTGATTTATTATAATTCTAAGTTTTTTGAAAACAACTAGTGATTTCATTAAAAAAAGTTGAGACAATTTAGATAATCTAGGTCCTTGTTGCTCTTAGCAAGCAAGATTTCATTTTCGATTCTTCCGAAAATGAAATTGCACTTTGAGACTTGAACATTGAAAATTTCAACGAAAGTTTTTGAAAAAATTTTCTCCGTTTAAGTCTGCAAAAATCGTTAAAACGAACTGCGAAATTTGCTCAAAAGTATAATCAAACATCGGGTTGACCAAAATAGCTTGTCCTACAATTTTCATATATGAAAAATGCCTATCATACAATTTTGTACAATTCCGTAGATAAAATGCAACAATTCCATCAAAAAGTTGCTAAATCATTCAATTTTCATTACGGAAGTTGTATGAAAACCATTTTTTCCCAAAAAAAAAATATTTTTTTTCCATCCCCAGACTGTTTTTATTTGGTTCAAGTAGCCGCAGAATCTAGTTCGAATCTTTTGAAATGCTTTTTTGAAATTGTATGAAAGTTGTTTGATTAGCATTTTTACATACCTTCGTTTGATGTATGGAATTGTATGACAAGCATTTTCGGTGTATGGAATTGTAAGATAAGCATTTTCGGTGTTATGCTTCAAAAGGTGGATAAGATAAAAAAAATTGAAAATTGATATCTTAGATTTTTTTCATTTTGCGTTGGTGACACCGGTGGCTGTTGACCTAATTTTGGTTGCACCTGTCGCGATTTATTTTGTCGGTTGCACCGGCTGCGTTCAATTTTACTTGGACCGGCCTGGTCCCTGTTTTTCTTCATTGCTCTGGGTAGTCTGGAAAATTTAAGGTCGGTTGCGAGAGTGTGGAATTTTCTAATCTTGATCGCGAAAATCATGAAAAATCACATTTTATTCGTAACTACCGGGACGAAAAACCACAACCTCGGTTCGTGATACTCAAATGCTTTGTGATTTAATATAGTCTCCCGGGTTGACCTCCATAGACCAAAATGCTAATCATATAATTCCATAAACTAAGTCTATGAAAAAATACTAGTCATACAAATTTCAAACATTTTGCTAAAATCGTGTTATTGAATTTTCGAACAACTTTTCTCTTGTTTTGGCATAAAATTCGGTGAATCGTACTGAAAAAAAAAGAAAAATTTTTTGTCAAAAAAATGCTAATCATACAATTTCCATACATGGAAAATTTATGACTAGCATTTTTTTGACGGCGACGACAAAAATTTTTGAAATTGCCCCCAAAATTTGTTTGTTTTTTTTTCAACCGCAAATTGGTTTTCGTACTCAAACAAAATTTTTTTGAAAAAAAAATTTTGCATGCAAAAATTAATTTTTTGTATGTATAACGTAGTCCTGGATATAATAATATTGGATTTTTTTTCCTTTTTTCTTCATAACTTTTGTCAAAAACGCTTAAAACTCCTCTTTCTTTTATATGACTTGTTTTTGTATGCCTTGATCAATGTCTGGTCATTTAAAAATTCAAATTTTAGAAATAATCATCTTTGAAATATTTTGCCAAAATTTAAAAGTTCGTTACTTTTGTTATATTATTTGTATAAGGCAGAAATAAAACGTTTCCGGCTGTTTCCAATGCATTTTTGATGCAAGACGGCCAAACCTTTGGTTACTACGTTTGAGTAACCAAGGTTTATATCATTTGTGTTCGACTACAAACACAACTAAAAAAATTTTGAGAATTTAAAATGTAAAAAATCAATATTTTTGGTTTATGGAAAAATGCTAGTCATGCAATTTCCATATATGAAAAAATACTAATCATAGACCTTTCATGCAATTTTCTGTACTTATGCAATTGCATGAAAAGTGTATGATTAGCATTTTTCCATATATGAAAATTGTATGACTAGTATTTTCGTTCAACCCGGGCTATTAGTTTATTCTTCCAACATATAGTCTATTAGTTTTGCAGAACAATTTAAATCAATTTTCTACTTAAGTAATGACTATTTACAGAGAGACATCACGAGGTAACTTTTTCATAAGTGGTTTATACGAAATTTTCCTCTGCTGAAATTCGATTTTATCAAGCGATCTGATAATTCGTCATCAAAATATATCCCTTTCTATTAATATCCGTACTTATAACAAGAAGTACATGATTTGGGAACTCTGGACTTTGAAATACCAGTGTGGGATAGTACTTTGACTTGCAATTCTCCTCGAGCCAAGTGTTTCTCCCGTTGTGGTCGTTCTTCTCAAACCATCGGCTCTTTTGTCCACGAGATGATGATGTCATCACCACCATGTATTCCTGCTGGCCTCGATTATAACAAATTGCAGTAATCATTTTTCCCGCATTGTTTTCAACTTCTATTTTTTGGATAACTTCATTCCAATGCCGCTCCGTCAAAATTGTTTGAGTGCCACTATAAGTTGAGTCGCCAGTTGTAAGCACCACTCTGTAATCAGATCCGTAAGACATACAACTTGTAATATTACCTGCTACGTTCGAGTCCAGTTCAGCTAAATTTCTGAAAACTCTAGTTCTTTGTTCCCAATTTATCTCAATCATCATCATGTAAAATTGGTTATCATCTGCTTGCCAGGATAAAATAGCGAAACCTTGCGCAAAATGTTTTTTTATGATTTCGTGTATGTATTTACATCCTCCACTCATCGTCATTGTGCGTCTGTTACCATAAATTGAATGTTTGCCAAAAATTCCTTGAAACACTCCATTGAATATGCTCTGCGATATCAGAACATTGTTTCCGTCACCGCTATTGAGAGCTTCCTTAATAACGTCTATATATTTTCGTTTATTGTAACTTGGTACTGGAACTGCCACCACATTGTTCGCTGTAGCAATTGTTCCAGAACTATTGTTCGGTGGAGCAATTGTTCCAGAACTATTGTTCGATGTAGCAATTGTTCCAGAACTATTGTTCGCTGGAGCAATTGTTCCAGAACTATTGTTCGATGTAGCAATTGTTCCAGAACTATTTTTCGCTGGAGCAATTTTTCCAGCAGGACTTTCGCAGCCACTGAAAAGCGGGGTTCGACGTGGTCTTCCAGATTGAAGTTTGTCATGATTTCCGGTCATGCAAAGAGTCAGTTCACCGCCATTTACTGAAATGGTCAAATAAATTGTTGCACGAAAATTTTCTCACCTGAAAGTAAAAAGTTTTTGGATATTAAAAATTAAAAATGTGTCATAAAACAGAGATACTTTTTAAAGCAAGTACTTAAATCACCAAAATTCGCCCGAAGACAATTTTTTTTTGTTTTTCAAATTTTGTTGATTCAAAATTTGAGCAACCTCACCAATCAAAAAGGTCCGCCAATCAAAAGGATACTTCTTTTAAAGGTGAAAGGATGCACCATGTAAAAGCGCAAAATTGGTCGTTTTTTTTTTTAATTTCATGCTCAAAAAGTCTCTTTGATGTTTGAGAAAATCATAAAAGTTATGTCCTTCAACTTAAGTGTCTGTCCTCTTTTTTCAAATTTTTGATGCTGAAAAAAACTAGATCCACACTTGATCGCAAAAAATATCAGACATTAAATTTAGATTAGAATCTAAATATCAAAAAAGTCTTTTCGATGATAATTTTTTTAAAACAGCAGAGATCTCAAATTAGGTCAAAAAATTAAACTGCAAGTCGTCAAATGTTCCGACTACCCACCTCCTGGAGAAGTAGAAAGAAACAATAGCGCACGGTGGTCTTTCCGCCGAATTTACGTTACTTCAAAAAGCTTACATGGAGATACCAATTAGAGAGATACTCTAATTATGACTGGTAATAATTATTTGAAACCTCTTCCTCTAACCAATTAACAACTTTGAAAAACAAAAAACATTTATTTTTGCAACCACAACTTTTTTACCTTCTCTTTTGTTGTTAGGAGATTAGAAAACCAGTTTGGCAGTGTGTTTGTGATGTTTGAGGAATGTATGGCAGTGTGTCTTCAGTGATGTTGTCTGTTTTCCTATTTGATTCTTGTAAGGCTGGTAGAAGATTGTGCTTAATTGCCCTAGATGACATACAATTTTCCAATCGAGGAACATTGCTACTTGTAGAACTTAGTGTTTCAATTTCAGCTCAGACAAAAAAAAATCGAAATTTTATTGCAGCAGGCCCTAATTGCCCAGCCAAGCTGTGTTTGATTTATGCTGTCAAACTGTTTGATATTGTGCTGAGGACTATTGATGAGTAGCGTAGATGGCAGCTCACTATCTAATTCAATAAAAACATTCAGTTCACGATTAGTATGGTTTTATAATTGATTGCCGAAATTTAGTTCCGAAAACCATTTTTCTCGAAAAGTTTTTTCGTTTGGCCGGCAAGATAATTAGGAGAACAAGGATAACTCCTAGAAGCTTTTCTTGTGATTTTCTTACAAAAAGTTCACCATTTTGTTTTATATTGATTGCCGAAATTTAGTTGCGAAAACCATTTTTCTCGAAATGTTTTTTCGTTTGGCCGGGAAGATTATTAGGAGAACAATGATAAATCCTAGAAGATTTTCTTGTGATTTTCTTACAATAAGTTTACCATTTGGTTATATATTGAGTTTCCGATGATCACTTCTGCATTGCTTCTCCCTAAAAATGTAGCTCATTTCCGTACACATTTATTTTCAGGTAATGTCTTCGAAAATATTGCGATACATTTTGACGAGTTTCTTGCAGATGCTGGATGCAGATGCTAGATTCTTGCAGATGCAAAGGTTATGGTGATTGCAGAAATTTAAAGTATCTTCTGCTTACTGTATTAGTTTGCAGTTTTTGGGAAAAAGTTTGCTTGGATAAAATATGAATAATTGAAAAATTAAAGATCGTAAAGCTCTTTTGAGGCACGCCTCGATGCAAGGAGATTCAGTCTGAATGTGTGTTATTCACCATTATTTTTTGTTGTCTGTTGCTAAATCATCTCTATAGCCGAATCTGAGAAACTCATACTAGTTAATCTAGTTTTAATAAACTAATGGTCGATTGAGCAGAAAGCTTTGAAAAGTCTAGTGATGCTACGGCAACATATTTATTTCTGCCCATATATTTTTGAAAGTACTAATTCCAGTAATCGATTGCATCTATTATCGAGTATGATAACCTCAGTCGAGATTCCGCTCAAAAAACGCCGAGGTTTGGCCTTCAGCTAGTTTTGACGATTATGCTGAAACCGCGAAAACCGCTCAAATTCTAGCAGAGGACAATCAAACCGCTCAAAAATGGTTAAAATTACTCAATTCTATGTAAAAACGACCAAATGGCTCAACTCTTGAGCGGTTTTCTCAAAATTCTATCCCGAAAATTTTGTCCTGATTGTATTTGGAATTGTTGCAGGGCACACACAGTCAGGGTTGGCATGTTATTTATAATTTCTAACAGTGATGTTAGCTATTTCTTAGAACTATGAGTAATTCTTAGAAAAAGACAACGCAACTATACTGCATGCTTGTTCCGAAACGATTGTAGCGAATCCCGAACGGATGAAAAAAAAAATTTCAAACCAATTGCAGTTTCACTTGACAAACTACAGAGCGAAAAATCTCTCCTGGCGTATGGGAAGCTTCGTGCTCAACTCGGCGTTGAGAAAGCCGGAAATTTGGCGTTTCTGTTCAAGAAACTCAACTCTTGTTGATATGTTAATTTAATTAACAATTTAACAAAAATATCATGTTTTTTTCGATAAATTACAGTTAGTTTGTTATTTTTGTTTTTAACTTACATTTTGCCAGCCCTGCACACAGCAGTCCTATAAAATTCTGAATTTCTAACCTACCATTTAAACAAAATAAAAGCCAAAATCCATTTTAAAATGTTCAAGGGTCCATAAAATTGTCTCCCAAAAATGTCCAAGTAAAAACCGCTCAAAAATAAAAAAAAAACACAAATACAGGACTTTGAGCGTAATCGTCTGAAAAAAAAAAACAATCAAACCGCTCAATTGCTTAACCTTGGGCTGGAAATCTCAACTCGGGGAACCTTATTGTGTTTTGCTTAGTAAGTTATTGCTTAATAAAGAAAACGAAAACAGTTCATCACGTAACCCATTTGGAGCTAACTTTACCTGTATCTAGAGCAGTCTGATATGGACCACAAGCTGAGAGGCAATGGAAGCCTGGCTTTTTCTTCCAAGCGCAAAACTCCACCCACTTTCCACTGTAGCATGCATCGCTGCAAATTGTTGAGAACTCCATAGTTTCCATATGCCAAGCAAAAATCTCTTCAATTCCAATTGTTCCATCTGCAAAACACCAATTGCCACTTCCTTGTTCGCCGTGTCCGGTGTAGTACAACATCGGTTTGTGATTTTCCATCCAGCAGAAAGTCAGGAATTTTCTGATGCACTGTGTAGCTTCCTTTTTTGTTATGTCCAAATTCCTTACAGTGTTTTTCAAATTGGCTCCGACCGCGTGCTCCATATGATATAAATCAGAACTGATTCCACGCAAAAATTTTCCTGATCTAATATTGGATTTTTCGCGTGGTCTTCTTGCCGATATGTAGATATTTTTTGGGGGGTCACTCGCTCCCGATAAAAGAAGCCACTTGCGAGTTTTTCGAGTGGGACTCCACTCATCGATGTTAACAAGTTGTCCCGCGTTTTGTTCATAAGCTGTCAGGAGTCTAGCCATGCCTCGAACATTAGATGAGAAATTGATCGCAAAACAGACTTAGAATTGTTCGAGTTTTGTTACCCAAAGTATGTCGAGGATCTGTTCAGGAGTTTACTTTCGTTTTTCTTTTTACTTTTGTTTTGAAAAAAAAAGTTTCAGATCGTGATAATTTAATTTGTCTCTAGAAATCAGCCAAATACTACAAGAAACGCAGGAGTGTTCTTCAGTTTACAATATGATAGATTTTGTTTTTTACCGAATGATGCATCAAAATTGACGCTCGTGCAATCATAACTTCAGTAATGAAAAAGTAAGCTTTCAAACTAAACCAGAAAAGTATGTTTGGTTTTATATTAGATTAATGTTTTTCTCATATGTTGTCATTTGAGTGCATGCACAACTTTCAAAGCCGGTGGTTTCTTAAAGTCTACATGATTTTTCTGACAAAAAAACCAAAAAAGTCTTTAATTAACGTCAACTATTAATTCAAACAGTAGCTTTGTATAACAGATAAACTGGTCAAAACTTGATTTTAAAAATAACGTTTTCCGAAAGTCGCGTGGTAAAAACACTGCATACATGCACCCAGCAGTTTTTGCGCTATTTTGAAGAAGCTACTGACGATTCAGTTTTGGAAAACTGAAAACTTTGTTTGTTTGGAGTGGTTTAACTCAAAGAGGTAGCACACAATAAAAACAGTGGATCCGGAGACCCTGGATCTAGGTGATTAAAAACCTAAATTACAAAAGGGCAATAAGGTCTTCAATTCCACATTCGTTGGTGTCGCCAACTCAAATGGGTTCAAGATAAAGTTTAATTTGAACTTCAAACATGCGATTGGCTTTTTTTCAAGTGACATATATCTTTTGCACCAAATCAATTTTACCAAATTTTTTAATGACAAGAAAAAATTGATAGACCATAACGAGGCCAAACTGTTCATTTTGTGCATTGTAAGCAAATACGGAACAGGTCAACATCAGATTTGTCGCTGAACCCACAACATTTTTACTTGTCTTTGATCTTTTTTGTTGTTTTGGATTCCACAAACAAATAGCTAAAACACTGTATTGCTTGGAATCGCTCCAAAAACAGGCAATTTTGCGGAATCCGCAATAAAACTTGTGGAATCCGCAATAAAGTTTGCGGAACCCGGAACAGTTTGTGGAACCCACAAACAATTGATAATATAAGTGTTTAGTAAATTTAAGTTGTCCTGGAATCCGCAACTGTAAGTGGAATCCGGAAACTGTAAGCGGAATCCCCAAATTGTCAGTGGATTCCGCAAAATGCAAGCGGAATCCGCAAATTGTAAGCGGAATCCGCAAAATGTAAGCGGAATCCGCCTTGTTTTGCGGAAACTACTTACAAGTTTGTTTGGAGTGGTTTAACTCAAAGAGGTAGCACACAATAAAAACAGTGGATCTGGAGACCCTGGATCTAGGTGATTAAAAACCTAAATTACAAAAGGGCAATAACGTCTTCAATTCCATATTCGTTGGTGTCGCCAACTCAAATGGGTTCAAGATAAAGTTTAAATTGAACTTCAAACATGCGATTGGCTTTTTTTCAAGTGACGTATATCTTTTGCACCAAATCAATTTTTACCAAATTTTTTAATGACAAGAAAAAATTGATAGACTATTACGAGGCAAAACTGTGCATTTTCTGCATTGTAAGCGAATACGGAACAGGTCAACAACAGGTCACTGTATTGCTTGGAATCGCTCCAAAAACAGGCAATTTTGCGGAATCCGCATGAAAACTTGTGGAATCCGCAATAAAGTTTGCGGAACCCGGAACAGTTTGTAAAACCCACAAACAATTGATAATATAAGTGTTTAGTAAATTTAAGCTGTCCTGGAATCCGCAACTGTAAGTGGAATCCGCAAATTGCAGGCGGAATCCGCAAATTGTAAGCGGAATCCGCATTATTTTGCGGACACCACTTACATTTGGGGAATTCGCATACAGTTGAGAAATCCAGAACTACTAGCATTATTCCCCTGTTGTGGAATCCGCGACAAAACAAATGTGTCGTTAAAATTTACGTTAGAGGTTTTTGTACGCGGATTCCACAGAAATGTTTCAGGTGGAATCCACTTACATTTTATAACATGTTCAAAAATTAGTCTCTGGAATCCAGGAACATACAGACACAAAATTGGGCGCATATCCAGTGCAAAGTTTGGCCTCGTAATGTTTGTTTTAGTTTGCAAAAAAAGCTTTGAGTACTGCGCCAAAACTTTGGTTAAGCTTTTTAGGTTTAATATTCAAACAAATTTTGGCTGAAAATAAAATGATAAAATGATGTCAACAAACTGTACGACAATAGTTGAAAAGCAAGTAAAGAAAACAAAGCAAGTAGACACTTCAAAATATAAATGAGTGAAACCTTTCCCAGTAAAGTTACAACTCACCTCAAAGCTTTCTTACACTCAAAATTTTGAGTTGCAATTGAATTCCGCATGGCCCAGTTTTTTTCTTCTAAAATAAGGAAAGAAGACTGAATTTCCCGTTAGTGTATTAAACTTATACAAATGACCCAAAAAGAGGCAGTTTACAATTTTAGTGCATTTTATAATAAGGTTTATCAAAATTGTAAGTAAGTTAGATGAACTTAGTTCCTTTCCAACATACTTTGCCATAAATCACTTGGACTGGGTCCTTCTTAAATTGTTCAAGAAAATTTTGTTTGTAACTTATCGTAGAATCAATATCGCTTACGTATTTGAATGGAAAATTATTTTATAGCAAAATTTATTTCCTAATAACACTTTTATCAAGTCTTTTACTGTGAGAGAGTTTGATGCAGAAGAGCTTCTCAGTTCGAGGATGGAGAAACATTGCGAGTTTGGTAAGCTAAGACTTTTTTCCGAATCCCGCACTATACCACGTTTCCGAGTCCCGCATATCAGAATCCCCTAATTGAAAGCTAGTTTCTGTTGAGAAATAATTAGCTTACAATATGCTGATAATAGTTAGTCAAGAAGAAATATATTTGGTAATATGCCGGTAATCGCTTTAGGTTTCGCAAAGGAATCAAATTTTCATTTGAAAAGCAGTCTTTGACGGCCCAACTAAGTTGCTTTTCAAGTCTTATGATAACGTTTTGACCTATTGTCTCAGGGATCACCGCCGAATTTTGTAGATGACTTAAGGCCAGTGCCTTGATTAGCATGGTTCTCATTTTGTTGGGTATACAGCCTGTGACTGTATAAAGGGCTTTAATACCCTATGCCATTTTAAAGAGTAACTGTTTGACATGTTCTTGATATTTCAGATTGTTATCAGTAGTTACACGTAAAATTTTTTTTTCTTCTTTTCGCTGACCATCAATATGGACCTCAGTTTTTTTGATTTTTTTTGTAACCCATACTATAAATACAGTTTTTTCCGAGTCGTTTTTCAGATTGAATTTCTAGCTGAATTTTTGCTACAAACTGAATTGATAAAAAGTTGTCAACAAACATTACGACAAGAGATGAAAAGCAAGTAAAACAAACATAGCCAAAGACAATTGAAACACCGAATGATTGAAACGACTACCATGAAAATTACAATTCATATAAAAAAATTTTCTACAATCAAAACAATTTTAAGAGTTGCAATTGAATCCCGCCTTTTCCATTTTTTTTGTTCTTTAAGACTTAAAAACAAACAAACACTGAACTTTCTGTTGGTGTGTTACAATTATAAAATTTACACAAAACAGGCAATGTTTAATTTTAGTGTAGTTTGTAACAAATATTAGCATTATAAAATTGTACTTATATTAGATGAACCTAAATTCTTTCCAAAATACGTTACCATAAGTCACTTTACCATAAGTTGTTTTTCAACTACCTTCAGTTCTTTGTACTTTTGCTAATTTGCTATTTGATTACTTTTTCTGTTAATTTAAACATATAAATAAATGCAAACAAAGTAATCAGCAGTTTTTACAAACTGTGAGAGAGCTTGATGAAGAAAAGCTTCTCAGTTCGAGAATGGAAAAAAATTCCAAAATTTGTAAGCTAAGATTTTTTCCGAATCCCGCACAATACCGTGTTTCCGAATCCCGCATATCCGAATCCCTTATGAAAAGCTAGTTTCTGCTGAGAAATAATTTGCTTACAATATAATAATAATGGATAGTCAAGTAGAAAGCTAATTAGTAATATGCCAGTAGTCGCTTTAGGTTCGGCAGAGAAATCAAATTTTCATTTGAAAAAGCAGTCTTTGACGGCCCAACTAAGATGCTTTTCAAGTGTTATGATAACGTTTGGACCTATTGTCACAAGTATCACCGCCGAATTTTGTGGATGACTTAAGACCAGGGCCTTAATTAGCATGGTTCTCAATTTGTTGGGTATGCAGCCTGTGACAGTATATAGGGCTTTAATACCCTGTGCCATTTTCAAGAGTAACTGTTTGATATGTTCTTGATATTTCAGATTGTTGTCAATAGTTACACATAAACAGTTTTGTTTCTTCTTTTAGCTGACCATCAAGATGGACCTCAATTTTATTGAACTTTTTTGTTACCAATACTATAAATACAGTTTTGTCCGAGTCATTTTCCAGATTGTGAAAACCAAAGTAATCGATTAAATTTTTAGCTGAATATTGGCTACAAACCAAACTGAAATGATAAAATGATGTCATTAAACTGTAACAGTACGGCGAATGATAAAAAGCAAGTTAAGAAAACATGGCCAAAAGATACTTGAAAAACTAAATGATTGAAACAATTCCCAGGAAAAATACAACTCATCATAAAGCTTTTGTTACAATCATGGAGTTTGAGTTGCAAGTGAATCTCGCATTGTCCATTTTTTTTCTTCAAATCTCTTATTCATTCAGCAAACCACGCATAAGAATGACGCAAGTTTGCAAAACTGATAAATTTTTACAGTTTTTATTCAAGGTCGAAACTCCAACAATTTTAATTGAATATTCTCAAATTGAAACAAAAGCCGAGAAAATTTTTACTCCAAATCAAAGTTTCTGAGAGTAAAAACTTATCGCCTTAATTTTGAAGAAGGGTTAGAATTTTTAAGCAAAATTTTGAAGAAGGGTTAGAATTTTTAAGCGTTGAACAGATATTTCAGAATTAAAATTTTCAGCGACAGTAAATCGGTAAACCCTTAGAACTTTTTCACTAATTTTCTATGAAAGTTTGAGATGTTTTGCGCAAAAAGAATGCAAATAAAAATAGTCTTTGATCCTTTTTTTTATCAAAAATTAAATATTATTCATGTCAATGAGCAACATTCGGAGCTCAGTCAACACCTACAAACTGTAGAAGAGGTTTGTACAAAGGAGTCAGAGGTGTGTAACATTCGCCCAAATATCACACAGCGACGGAGCGTAGAAAAAGTACCTATTGACGACTGGCAGGCGTCAGTTACCTTAATTCCACTCGTTTTTCACCGTCTCGACCTTGCCAGTTGATTTTCTGGTCTGTCTAGGGCAAAGTAAAAAGTTACTATTTTTAGGCCATCAGTCAAACGACTTTTGATCAGCTTTCGTTTGCATGCGAACACAACCACATAGCTGAGTCTCGGATCCTCAGACTACGTGATTGTCATTAAAAACACGGCTCGAACCACCTATTTCTATATGTTTTTGTGTGACAGTTTTATATTAAATCCATTGGAGATAGATTGACCTTTTCCTTTCTCTATCTACTCATGCTCTGAAATATTAAATAATAACGGTGTTTAATTCAGATCTAGGACATTACAGCAACTGTTATGGCTAGTTTACACAGTCCCTTCACATATAACAGTCTCTGGGGGACCAAGCCTCCGCTCCCGTGATTTTCTTGAGACAACACTCTTATCTCCTATATTTCGTGTCCCGGGAGGGTTCCGTGGTATTTCTCTTCCCCCCACTGAAGCCTCCGTCTCCACAAATATCCGTCACTAAGGTCCTTATCGTGTGTTATTGCCACGATAAGAGGCTCCGTAATTTTCTCGTCTCGGATACAACCGTTCGTCACAAAATATGGCGTCGTTCTGATTTTTCTCTATTTTATTCAAAATGGCCGTCTTTTTTCTATTTCTCAGAAATGTTCTCCTTCAAATCGAAATTTTAAAAATAAAAATTCCAGAACATTCTGACCCTCCGTCGCAACACTTTTCTGTTCGTAAGGCCTTTAGTCACTTTTTTTTTCGTCGCGGGAAGGTTATACTGTGTCATCCGGCGGAATGGCACATACTCCCCGGACAAGTCTCCATCAATGTCCCTATTGATCGCACAACACCGGGTTATCGTCAAGTAGGTATCCAGTTTTCTGTAACCAATCTTACAAATCGCATAAGAAAATAAAATTTATCTACTCCACCTCAACTCACTACGTGTTCACAAATGGCATCGTACTACATCTCACTGCCTTTCAACATTTTCACAAAAGTTGCACCATGAGGAGTGTCCTAGATAAAATTTCCTTTCTGACTACTTACGTCATCTCGCCATAAAACTTCTTTTCGCTTCTGATTAAAAAGTGGGACGTGGCACGGCCACGCACCCGTTAAAATTAACTTTACTTCACTCACCAAGTATAATCAGTCATTTATGCGGTCCTTTCCATATTAAAACTAAGAAACTCTGTGGCTAGGAAAGTTATTGAGTTACCCACCCTTCTCGAGCGAGTTTACTCAAACTTACCATGTCGCCACACAGTGAATTTGTGTCTTACACAGGTTAAAAACTTCAGTCGGGAATAAATAGGTAAATATACTCACCTATGCTCCTTATATACATACATAGATAGTAGTAACTAAAATCAACAATTTCAACAATTTTAACAATTGCAACAATTTTCAAAGTTTGGTCTGACCAAACTAAATCAAACAAAAAGTTTCACAAGTTCAATAATCAAAACTTGGTTGATTTGTTCAAGTTTTTACACACAAAGACAATCAAGTTTTTCCTCCTTCTCTTCTCTTCCTCCGTCATCTTCATTCCATCATTTCTCCATCCTGATGTTCAGCGTCACTGTCTTCCAGAACTTTCTCTAACATGTCCAGAGAGTTGCGGGCCGTGCCCCAACCCTCCTGCTCCAACAGCCTCGGTTTGCAACAAGGTAGTAAGTCCACATTCACCTTCTGCTCCCGGTTCCTGCAAAAGCTGTTGTGAAGACACAGGCTCACGTTTCGTTCTAGGTCAGCTCTTAAGACCTCTTTCTTTTCATCTTCAGTAACACAAGGCGCTCCAGCTACTCGCTTCACCGCTGTGGTGACCGCGTTTCTGTGCGTCAAGAATGCTCTCTTATAGGCTCCTGGTCCTATATCTAGCTGGAAAGATTGATAGGCTTCCGTGTTCCTTGACATGTGACGCTTCGCGCGTTCATACATCCAAGATGTCATCACTGCACGGAACCAAGGCATCAATCTTTGCCTTGACCATATTCTTTCAATGGCTTTAGGTATTCTCAGAACCTTGCAAGTGGTTCTGAAAAGATCCAATTCACTACTCATTTTCACGTTGCTCAGCTGTTCAGGAGTCGGCACGGCCGTCTCCTGCTCATTTGTGTCCGCATAAGCCTCCAACCATCTCACTGCTAGCATGGCGCTAACCACCACGATTGACACTGGTTGATTCTGATCGGGCAACCCCGTGGAGTACAACTCCTCCACGTCCCAAATTAGGATCAGGTTCCCACGTTTGGGGTACCACAACGTCTGCGCTAAGCAGTGGCAAGGATATTCCCCGTGGGTTCTCACTATGTTCCTTCGGGTTCGATACCCTGAGGCTCCCAGCAACGGTTCCACTTCCATCAGGATTCTATGTAGATCGTCTTTCTCTTCTATGGTGGGGAATTCAGTGGGTAACGCTCCACTCGCTTTCTGCTTCTGGAACTCACTCACGTTGCCTTCGTTCAGTATCATGAACTCTTCACCCACAACGTCTTGCAACTCGCCTTCGGATCTCTTCGGGACTGCCCGAAAGATCTTTGCCAACAAGTCATATGACCTCTCTGACATTCTGGCCAACCTCACGCATTTTGGCACAGAGAAAAGCTGGTCAACCAACACCTGTTGCGTCCTCGCATCCATCACCACCATGTGCGTAGGATACTTGCTATTGCAGTATGGCGCGGAGCTTGAACCCACCATATATTTTGAACCAGTAGGTCTGTGATAGGCTTCACTATCCCTCAGATTCATTTCATTCTCTAGGGCTTCTCGCCAGCCTCCAATCTTTTGCTCTGTCTGTAATGCTCCAGGGAATATCTCCACGCTGAGGGACGCCACTAGCTCATGGGCACGCTCCAAGCGCTCGAGCGATTCTATCGAACTCGTCATGCTACAAAATCCCAAGGCTGTGATCAGGTTTACGTCCGTCACCCCATGGCAGTCTGCGACCAATTCCATGGCACTCTTATCTGACATGCTTAATCTTCCATACAATCGTGCCAGTTGTCGATGCTGCTCGCTCAGCGTAATCAGGCAGTGTCCCACGTTACAAACATGTCCTTCCATCCCACTGTGTTGAGCCAAGCATGTGCCTTGCTCCAACCAATCACTCGACGTACCTTCCTCGGACAGCTCCGTGGACGGGTTGCTCTTCTTCTTCATCAATCTCATGCTTAGCAGGTGATGTATCATGGCCAGATCATGTAAACTCGCATCATCATCCCTTTCCAATATGACATCCGCGGTCATGTCCCAGATTAAGCCTGCGTTAGGATGGGGACACCAGGAAGGCTTCATGAGTTCCCACATCACCACTAGACTGGTTTTCAAGGGACCGTCCCAAGAACCACAATCAAAACTCACTTGCCCTTTTAGCTCGGGAATCGAGGGTTCGACTACTCGTTCCTCCAAAATAATTCCCAGCTTGGGTTGTTCCACCATCAGCATTCCGATCTCCTTAATTCGTTCAACCCAGAAGTTGAGCACTGTGACTTGCTCGTAGTCGAAGTATGCTTCCCTGGCTTCTTCGTTCACGAAGGGATTATACGCCATCCCTGGTATGCCAGACACGTATTGGAACGACTTCAGTCTCCCTAGGGTTGCAAACTCTTTTTGTCCTCTGACCGCTTCAATCAAGTCTCGACTCACTTTCAATTCTTTGTTGGAGTATCTTCTCACTTCTTCCAACTTGCGATAGCTTTCCATATCATTCGACTCCTTGTTTGGCACGGTCAATGGCATGTCCTGATATAGCTCTAGGAGTGCCCTAAGGAAGTTCCTTTCGCAATCAACTCCCTTTTCCCGAATGATCTTTATACATTCTCCCAACACAGGAGTGGGGATGCGATCCACCACAAACCTGACAAAGCAAAGGGCATCCTTCCGTTTAGCCCATGCTATCGCTGAATCGTCTTTTGAGATCAATGTTCGTAAAGCTTCCATCAATTCTAGCTCCTGTTCTCGTGATTTCGAGTCGTTGCTGGCTTCATACTCCGCCCTTTTGATGCCCATCAAGCACCAAGCCAGTCGTACTTGCAGATCAGTTCTCACGCAAGGATGAGCCAGGTATGCTGCTACAGTCGCAGGTGCATTCATCGTCTCATCAAAGTATTTCTGGAGGGCCGCCCTCCAAGAAATCTCTAGCAACTTTTCTAATCCAATTTCGTTCGCTTCTGATGACATTACTGTCCCATATTCTTTTTGATTGAAGTTGGAGTTCTCCGTAAGCCCCTTCAAGTATTCTTGCATGGCTCGCTTCTCGTTCCAAGCCATCAGGTGCCCTCTCGCGGAGTTCCTCGCTTTCAACATTTCCACATAACCCCCTGCCGGATCCCCCATGTGGACCGATTCCGGCACAGTTATTCGACTGTACTCGACCACGTCGAGTTGTCCTTCCAGTTTCAACTTGGCCATGTTGATTCGCGAGGGCCTGTAATCTTCAAGTCCTCCAGATCCACATTGACTGATTACTTCCATTTCTAACTTGGTGTCTGCCAGGGTTCGCGCCGTCTTCTTCGACCTTGTGGCGGTCACGGTCAGACCTGCCAAGAGCATAGGGGGTATCAGATTCTCTTTTTCTCCCCCTGTCAGCGTTGTAGTATCTCCCTGCCCGCTCTCGCCTGAGCGACCTGCGCTCGCTAAAGAGGTCACCACTGCGTTGGCTCTTGACTTCACCACTTTCGGGTTCATGGCTCGACTTCCTGTCTTCCCTTTTAGTCGCTTCAGCCCTTTCCTGGCTCGTCTGACAGGTAATTTCTTTGCAACATGCTGATCATCGGCACTGTCTTCTGTTACTGACTCGGTCAGCACATCCGACTCCATGGAGCTCACTATTTTCTCCAGGACCTCACGCATGATGGGTTGGTTCAATCCCACCTTCATTATGGACTGCGTCCCATATCGCCTTATCACGTCCCAAGATTTCTCCATGAAGTTTACTCGACTCCAGATTGCTCCTGTCTTGCCTTCCAACTCCATTTGATATCTTTCCCATTCTTCTTCTGGTAATGTGCTGAGGAACGATATCTTCATAGACTCTTCGATTTTCCTCCTCCTTGGCGATTCATAAAGCAGCTTCTGTGGATCCCTGCTTCGGCACTCTCTAGCCTGGCTTATTGGGTCTATCGGAGATAGATCGGCTGACGCCTCCTTTGTAGGAGACATGAAGGACGATGGTGCCATCAACAATAGACTCCCATCGACTTCCCCATCGTCATCTTCGCTGAACCGGTACTCTAGCAAGTCCCTTTCCAACGCTCCTAGATCGGTCTCTCCCGATTTCTCCGTCTTGCTTCCGGTCCCTTCATCGTTATCGTCCTGATCCATCAATTCATCGTCGTCCGCATCAGGTTTCGGCCTAGGTCCCGAGGGTCCTTGTCGTGCGTCTGCGCCCGAATCCGGCCGAGCCGGTACGGCCATGTCTCCTGCATGATAAAACAACTCATCATCGACCAGGAACTCTACTAACTCCTCACCATGTGGGGCCAGGTCCTCTATCGTTACATATGAGCCACCTCTGCTCTCACTTGCCACCTCCAGCATCACCACCTTCGCTTCTCCTGACCACTTCAGTCTTGATAAGTCGTCCGCGGAAGAATACACTTCATTCCACGTTTCAGCCGAGACCTCTGGTCTCCTGGAGGGTAG
This sequence comes from Symsagittifera roscoffensis, assembly GCF_963678635.1. Lineage (NCBI taxonomy): Eukaryota > Metazoa > Xenacoelomorpha > Acoela > Convolutidae > Symsagittifera > Symsagittifera roscoffensis. Next base: position 9,290,266 of record NC_087070.1, on the reverse strand, counting down.
TGCTTTGATCTTCTTCCTGCTCCAGGCATCAGGAAATGAGAAGTCGAACGTGTGCGCGGCAGCGACGTTCCAGCTGATGAAGCGCGGCTCCATCCCTCCACTCCACTTCTGCATTCTCTTCTCCGCGTCACGAGCCGCTCCGATACGAGGGGCAATGATGGGAGATGTGACTCCCAACAACATCCTCCTTATCGGTGGATATCGATGGCATTGGTCCGGCAGCGGCCTGGACCCAGGAAGCCATGTCTGCTGATTCTCTTTTGCATGGGCATAGGCTCCCGGCAATTGAGGTACTCCCACAGCCTCTCCTGTATCTTTCACCACTGGTCTCAGATTCCAGAGTTTTGGGTTGAACTGGATGTGGGACAGATCCTCACGACCCATTCGGCATTTGAAGTGGTTGTTGAAATCCATCAACACCCAACCTGGCTCTGCTATTCTTCCGAACAGCCTATCATCGCTAGCCAGCTTTCTCAGTTCACTCTGCTCTACCCAATTCAGCACTGAACAATCCACTACTGAGACCAGGTTGACGTACAACACTGAATTCCTGTACGCTTTAACTTGTACATCCGGGAACGCAAAGGACATCACCGGTCCATAAACCACTGTGACGAATTCCCTTAGTCCGTGGACCAGAGCCAACGGATCAATCCGCATCATAACAGCTAAGTCTGTTAATAAGGGCATGCCACAATACTGTTTGCACTCGCTTGCGTTCGTCGCCACTTTGTCCTCTCCTGTTACGCTTCTGTTCTGTTGCAGGAGGTATTGAAGTAGGAGAGTCCTCCAGTCTTTCATCTTCCTGAGCGAGGCGGTTTCCAACTGTGCATTGAACTCACGACTGGGTCCCTGCAGTTGTTCAGGGTAACGCAATAGCACAAGCAAGTCTCCCAGCCGACCATAGGTCATGGCAATCAGGGTCAAGAGTCCATCCAACCTCAAATCGGCCAACGCTTGGGTAAAGAGGTTTGCCGGTCCTTTCACAAAGTTTTCATGACCAAATGTCACGTATAAGGCTAACACCAGGCCAATCGACAACTTCCTGATGTCTTTGACAAAACTTGCGATCAGGTTCCTAGATGCCCTCGGGTAGCACGTCGATAGGAAAGATGGCGTCCATCCCACTCCCATTCCGCCCAAGATAGCATCCGATCGTTCGTACTGTGCTTTCGTGGCCAGCACGTCCGCTTGGAACTTGTCCAGCGACATCGTATTCACGTCTTGCATCAGCTTCAACATCTTGCCTCCAGCCAACTCCCGGGCATCAAGTAGACTCTTCAAATACGCGTGTATCTCTTTAATTATTGCCGGCGCATGCTCAAACGCGTCTTCACCCAAGGTGCACAGCCTCGGTGACAGATACAACCATATGTTGTTGTGTGGCTTCGTACGCAAAGCCATTGCCATGAGGTCCTCTTCTGCTGACGTCATGTTCTTCCTGATCATCCTTCCCTGCTCGTTCTCTTTATGATCCATCTGCCTGAACCAGAGATCATCAGCCACCTGTTGTACTAACAGATGATCGTCACCTACCCCTGGTCTTAGCTTCAATAATCTTGCGAAGTTGGACAGCTCCAACCCCAGAACTTCGTCTAGCACCAACCGAGTTGTGCTACAATCTCTGAGTCCCTGTATGGCATTCGAGATGTCAGACCAAACAGCGGGGAGCTCAGATCGGTGCGGATAATAATTGTCCGGGTCCACCACTCTGTTTGGGGCAGGAATTATCACGTTATATATCCCCTCCGCTATCGTCGTGACCATCGTGTACACAAATTGAAGGGGTTCAGGCAACGCAGCGTAGCCTGGTGACAATACAAAGATCACCTTCACCACATTCATGGTGAACCGTTGTCTTGCTGCTGCCTCTACCTCGGCCATCGCCGAGAGCAGTGTCATGATCGCTTCCCCTATAACTTCGTTACTCGGGATCGATCCATCCGTCAGACGTGACAATAGGCCTCTGCTTTGTAGATGATCATTCGCGCCTGCAACCACTATCACCTGCGGCTCCATGCTGACCACTCTCCGTACACTTATCATCATGCCTATCGCCTGTCCCCAGTCCAGCTTAGGCGCCGTTAAGAAAATCACATCAGGCCAGAATAGAGAATGGGGTGTATAGAGATAATCGGAGCCGGCCACAACCAGATACTTGGCAGCCTTCATGTCCAAGGGATCATACGCTGCAAAAAGGCCATCACCTACTGGGGCCTTCAGATTCCCATATCTCTTGTCGTCTCCAAACACTGTTGTGGTTCGGGGATAATCCCTAGAATACTCGCCCGGCGTCTGACCGGGTGGCTTAGAGAATTGTCTAAACATATTGTGATGCTTGTTGCTGGGTTTGTTCTCCGTCTGAAACTTGCCTTTGCGCACTGGTGGTGTCCTTTCCCGTGCCCTATCTCGAACGTCGGTGAGCGACCGGGTGTTTAGAGGTCCAAAGGTGTTGTCATGAGGCAATCCATCCAAGTCCGCATGTCGGAGTGAGGTCGAGGAGCTGAATTTCTCCTGCTCTGCTAGCAGCCAATCCACGCCCGGTATCCGATAAAGTCGCGACACTGTGGGACTTTCACCGCCAGTTATTCTCATCACATCTTCCCGACACGTCAGGGTATTCATGTTCAACTTCGCCGACATGTCCGTCTTATACTGACCCCAATGGCTAGGATCTGAACTATTCCAAAGCAACCTGCTGCCGGATTCAATTCCCTCCGCTGGCACGGTGCTTGTCGACGATCCTGCCGTCGAAGCAGGATTCGTCGTGGCAGGCGAATCATTCCTCCTAGACGCGGTCTGGGAGTTGTTTCTATTACTCTGTTCCACCGATCTGCCGAGTCGGCTTCCAATCGATTGCGGCCTGGGAGGAGGGGCAGTCCCCAGCCTGTCTCTCACATTTGAGCTCGGAGCGACGGTTACGGCTCCAACCGTCTCCGTTGCCAAGGGCCCTAGGCGGTTGGCGAGGGATTCGGGCACGGTTGCCCTTACTCTACTCCCTCCGGTCGAATTGGTCCGAGCCAAAGAACCGGTCGCCCTTAATTCTTGCTCCACTTCTCTCAACTGCGTTTGAAACACATCGTTGATCCAATGTCTCCCTCGTTGGCTATTGAAGTGCACTCCATCTCTGGTGAGCTCGATGTGATCAGTCATACGTAGCATGTTTTCAAGATCCAGGAGTCGCAACTCGCCAGGATTGTTCCTCACCAGATTGCGGGTCATTTCATTCCACCGCGTTACGTTGCCATTCATAAAATCCGCAGCTGTAGTACCCACCAAAGGATTTGGCGGTATCGTACACAGGATCACGAGCCTGGGTCTATACTTTTCCTTCAATTCATTCAACAGACACACCAACAGAGGTTCCCACTTGTTTTCTGGGGTTACGGGGGCTCTCGAGACGTCATTAGTCCCCAGCATTATTATCAATGTATCCAGACGATCCTCGCCCTGGAACTCCATCATTTTGATCACTTGAGCCACTGAGGCTCCTCCAAAGGACAGAGTGGTAGTCTGGCCATAGACGGAGATCTCATTCAGATCTCTCACCAGACTGTCTCCAATGATCAAATGGCGACTCCCTGGGGGAATCACTTGGTCGCTCGTGGCGGGGTTCCAGCTCATGTCGTTCAAGCAGGCTCGAGGATGCTCGGCTGGCACTTGCGTGAACTGATGACGTGTCATCAGGTTCTTCCTGATATCTACCACGCGAGACTTCTTGAAGACTCCACCAGGCGCAGAGCACGCTATCGTGCGGGTTGCCCGCTCAGAGCCATCTGATGAATGATCACGACGCTGGGAAGGAACGATCCTAGCCAGTGTCCGTTCAGTGCCTCTGTTGATCTCATCCATCGCGGCTCTGGCCACTTGGTTAAATGATTCCTGAAATTGAGGAGCTAGATAGGTGTCAGAAGGGTCTGGTATCGTGAACCTCTGACTCGAAGCAGACGGTCGTGTCTGCTGAGGAGCCTCGTGCCCCTTTGATGCATGCAAATCCAGAACCTCAGGTCCTCTCGATGCGCACAGCTCCTGCGCGGTTGTCCTGGGGCGTGTGTCGTTAGATCCCTCCGAGGACCTCATGCTCGCCAGGATTTCCGGTGACACTTGGCTCACCTTCGCCATATACAGCTCCTTCAGGTGCTTTATCTCATCCTCCTTGTAGGCCACCTGCAGATCTTCGAATTTCTTTTTCCATTCGTCTCTCTCCCGAGCTATGGTCCTGTACTCCTGAAGTTTGGCACACAGCTCACTCTGGTCCCTCTCCTTCTTCTCCAGTGTTTCAATCGTTTCCGACGTCTGGATCTCTATCTCGCTCACTCTCACTCTCTTCAGGGGAGGAGCAGCTGTTGGAGAGTCGACCGAGTGTGACGGGCCTGGCCCATCACGCTGTCTCTTCGCTCCGATTAATGGCTGCGCAGGTTGGACAGGTAAGGGCATCTCACCTAGCCGGTGGTCCCTTTGCTCGCCTAGTCCCGGCTCACGAGCCAGGTCGTGGCCGGACATTTCTCCGCGCCTCCATCTCATCAATCGGTTTCGGCCTCTCTCGGCGGTCCCGGACTCACCGAAGGCCAACATCAACACTACTTCCGTAGGGCGATTCCCTCGACCCTCTCTTCCCAGTGCATTGAGGAGTGCGACCACAAACATCGCCAACCCCGGGTCTTCTCGTGTGAAGTCACAATCGATCAGCCGCTGATAGATCTCGTCTAGAGTCGCTCCTAGACTCGCTGAGAGGAATTCCATGAGTTCGTTAGTATCTCCCATTTCTTTTCGTGTTGATTCTTCGTGTAATCTCTTCTGATTCAGTGTCAGTAAACAATTTCCGATCAATCAAGATCTAAAAGACAGGTCACGACTTAGAACCATCATTTTAAGATGCAACATCAATCAATTCTCTAAAACTCTCCATTGAAATTCTCTTTTTCAATTCTGATTTAAAATTTTAGCACCAAGGTGGATCGTCCACCTTTACTTTTGTCAGAGTAGCATGAATGTACGCTGTCACCTTGATGACCTGGGGTGCCCCAGGTCTTTTATGACACTAACATAAAACATAACATCACAATAACATAACATAAACATCACATAAAAACCTAATCCCTAATACTGTACCTAAGACCTAACCTAATCTAAAACTTGACTCTAATTCTTATCGAGCAACTTAATAAAAACCACTTATCGCCGAGCGCAATTCTTAGCATATGCTCAGATAGTATTTTTTATGTAAGTAAACCTCTATGTCAGTCTCTGAAAATATCACATGCACAAGAGCGTACAACTCTCTCGGATGTAGCTTTCCCCTATTAGGATCGTATACTGGCAACGAGAGAGAGGTCACACCTCTCTCAACCAGGAAATCCCTAAGTCGAGTCAAGGCCAACACCAAGCTCTCCGGATTCACGTGTTGCCTATCAGTAGCTTTCGTAACCAAAAAACACAAATATTTCCCTGGTATCTGTGATGCAACAGGGGGTAACGCTATCATTCCTCCTACACCCGGCCTCTGTTTCCATAAAAACTCGATATTCTTGTACTCTCTTTTAAAGTCGGCCGCTAGTGCTGTTTTAAAGCTTACGTCCGCAGTTATCGCTATGGCGCACGTGCGTTCCGTTAGTATGAAATCGCTGTCCGTTATAACGATATTGTTCGAATAGTGGTTCGGGAGATCAAAATACGATTCAAAGATTCGTCCAAGAGGTGGTTTCTTAGCATTCTCGCCCTCTGTCTCTAGTTCTCCGGTTTCCCTTGCCGATTTCAATTTTTTTATTATGAGATTTTCGGTGTGGGTGAGTCCTACCCCCACTCCCCGGACAAAAATATCCATCGACGTCCCCGTCGATCGCCCAAAGTCTAGGAGACCGAGGTTGGATTGTGGAACACGTAGAGGACCATCTGGGGCGACCCAGTTGGACTCGGTATTGTCATGACTGATGTATTTGACGCCGTCTCTGTCGACGTCCTGAATCGTCAGGATCGTCTCTTTTGGATCTGTCGGCAGATCGTGGAGCCATTCGAGCACGCGCAAGTTTGTTAGTTCTTGCTCATGTGTCTGTTCCGCTTCTGGTTCGAACTCCACTTCCGGTTCTGATCGATCGTCGATCCAATCTTGATCCATATCGTTCACAAGGTCGATTTCTTCTAGCATCGCTACTTCGTCCAGCCCCACCAGCGAGTCTATGACATCACTCACTACTATCCGGTCTACAACGAAGTCCTCGCCATACGGATTGTATTTCTTCTGGTTTTTTCCCCTCTTACTTTGGCGTGTCTCCATAGTGAGCGGAAAATCAGGCTGTATTCCTTTGTCAATTTCGGTTTGTTCCGGGCAATCCCAGTCTTCTTCGGCATAGGGTAGAGTTTCATCGTCCACCTCTACTCGCTCAGTCAACTCGAGATCCAGTGGTAGATCACAATTGTCCACCATCTCATTGCCGTCGTTCTTGTCGCGAGTACCCCTTTCATTCACTTCACAAGCAGGATCCACTATTAAATAGTCTCCCTCTTGCATGTCCGCTGGGATGCACCAATCCTCGGACGAGGCGTTGTGTGGTTTGATATTCTCGTAATGAGCCGCTCTTCCGGTGCTCAGCCGATAAAAACGACCTCCTTGATGCACCTCTGTTATCTGAAATGGACCACGCCATTTCTTTAATAGTTTCTTGGTTCCTTTTGGTGGAACCACTTCCTGGAACACCCAGACATAATCGCCAACTGAGTAGGCTTTTGCATCGGCTGTTCTTTTATCAAACCTCCTTTTTTGTCTAATTTGCGCCTGTTGCGTATTCCTCCTGCATAAGTCATTGAGGTCCTGTTGTCTTCTAATAACGTCCCGCACGTACGTTTGCGGTGCTGTCCTCTTCCCTTCATATTCAGGGTAGAAGAACGTTAACGGGAGTGCTTTTTCATGACCCGTGAGCATCATATGCGGACTTATTCCCGTGGTGGAATGCTCCGTGCTGTTGTAAGCACCCATCACTTGCGGTAAGTGCTTGTCCCAGTCATCCATGTAGCGTGAGCAGTAGACTCTCAACATGGATACCAGTGTGCGATTCTGCCTCTCGACTAGGCCATTCGTTTGCGGGTGATAAGTGGTCGAGTGGGCCTGCGCTACCTGCGACCTTTTCATTAACTCTTTCGTGAGATCACCTACGAATGCTTTGCCATTGTCAGATTGGAACGTGATGGGGCAGCCATGCCTTGCTATCCACACGTTTATCAAATGATCGCACGTTTCTTCTGCCGATGCTGTCATGCAGGGTGCCGCCTCCGCATACTTCGTAAAATGGTCGATCATTACCAGCACCTGATTATAGCCCGTTGCTGTCATGCAAATTTTCTGGTGATCAATTTGCACCACTTCGTTGAAACCTGACGATTCTATTGACTGTAGGGGGAACCTTAGTTTCCTGGGATCCTTTGCCTGTTGACAAGACAGGCATGCGGCTATCCATTTCTCACAAGCCTTCTTCAACCCCGGCCATTCGAATCGTTTTTGTATCCTGTTATACACTTTGTCCACGCCTTGATGTCCCATCTGATCATGTGAGCGAAAGAGCAACTCAGTCTGGTACAACTGTGGTAACACTATTGAGTTGTATTTATAAAGGACCTTGTCCTCCTCCTTGCGCTTACAGGCTACGATTCCGTCCTTATTCAGGTACAACAAGTCTTTTCTCTTCAGGTAAAACTGCTTCAGGATTTTGTAGCTGTCTTCTTCCAAGTCTCCCTTGTCAGGTGCTCCATTCTCGATCCATCTTTTCAGACTGCTCGTCATTCTATCATTTCGTTGAGCCCTCAGGAGATCCGACAGCCTGTACCTGGCTTTCAAATACGTCTTCACCACGTTCATTTGCCCACTCATTATCTCCGGAGCATGAGCATCGTCCATCAACTTGACACACCATATCTTTTTCAAAGGCGTCGCTTCTTGCACAGATGGTTCCAGATTGGTACGGACGACCGTACCATGTGGCAGCAATCTGGTTGGGCGTTTTGAAACTGCTATCAGTTCGAGCTCGTCTGCGGCATTGTCTACCACAGTGCCCTCTTCATCTGAGGTGTATCTGTCCCTGTCTGGATCCTGATGTATTTCCCGGTCCAGCCCACGCTGCTTCCAGTCTACCAATAAGGACTGGATCGCAATCTCTGACACATCGGAATTGGAAGTTGTTTCAGACGTGTTGTCCCAGGACTGGGGTCTCGAGTCACCACTTGAAACGACTGATTCCTCAACATCATATTCCAAGTTGTCTGAGATGTTTCTTGACTCCCCGGACAAAACTCTGTCCATCGGTCGCTTTGAACCCGACTCCCCAGACAAAATTCTGCCCCTAGGTGGTCTAGTCAACCTCTCCCCGGACAAGTCGTCCTGCACGGGCTCAAAGATGTCTGACTCATCAGAGGAGACGTCCTTGACCGGCTCGAAGGTGTCAGACTCCCCGGACATTGTCTCGTCCAGGGACGAACAATCTGGGCTTGGCTCGTATTCCTCTTTTGCATCCGTGAAGTGCACTCTCCTCGTGAAGCTAGATTTCGACTTGATCCTGACTTCCTCAGTAGCTCGGTTTTGATTCGATGTTCCATATTCAGTGAACGAAGTTCTCAACAATACTTCTTTCGGCATCGAGGTCACCAGCTGATTGACGATCGACCTGCAATCCCGTTCAACGCCTCGGCTGCGAATGGACACTGGCCTCTTCTCTGTTCTCTCGGTGACAGTCAACCTCTGCATGGTTTCCCTCCATTCACGATCATGCCTATCCACTTCCCTATCCAACAAGTCACGGAGTTTTCCCATGACGTCCGGCGCCACGTTCACCGTCTTATTCAATAAAGCGATGCTGTTTATACCCCGCCTGGTCAGTTCTTGCTGTACCAAGTTGGATCGGACTAGCAGATCCAACGGAACGGGTTCGCCTCTGGCTAAAAGCTTTATCTCCGCAGCCGTCTCCACTGGAAGGTCAGGGTGTCCAGGTATAGGATGTCCTGATTTGTCTAACCACCTAGTAAGTGGCAGCTCATCATAGGTTTCTTTGTCCAGAAAGGAAAACCCGTCTTTGATCTCTGATTGGTTAGCTTGCTTCTCTTCGAGGCGCTCATAAAATTCTGTCTTTTTGCTGAGGCTATCTGCGTTCTGGTGCTTGTCACGGGTACGGTGCTCTATGATCATGTGGTATCCATCCAAGCGCACGATCCAACGACCAATGTAGCTCTGGTCCATCGAATAGGTTTTCAGCCAGGCAAGGGCACGATTGTCCACACGCAACTTGAAGGGAGCACTCCCCAAGTAGGCCCTGTACTTTTCCACAAACGTGATCACAGCAAACATCTCCGCTTTTGGTGCGCCGTACTTCATCTCAGTGTCACTCAGGACTTTACTTCCATAAGCTATCGGACGAAGAACCGTTCTCCCGTTCCACTCCTGCTCTTGGTGAAGTATGCCTGATATCGCAACCACTGATGCATCCGTGTCCAGCACGAACATCCCCTTCTCCGTTGGCATGCCGAGGACCGGTGCCTCGCAAAGTTCGCGTTTGATGTTTTCAAATGAGACTTGTGCCTCATCAGTCCAGGTGAACTTTTTGCCCTTATTTCTCATCAACTTCTGCATGGGGTATATTTTGTCAGCATACCCCTTGATGAACTCGCGATAATAATTGGCGAATCCCAGAAAACTCATCAACTGTGTATCTGTTTTAGGTGCCTTCCAGGTCAGCACCGCTTCAACCGCTTCGGGATCTGGTCTCACTCCATGTTTGTCAACCAGGCGGCCCAGATACTTTATGGAATCTTTGAGGATTTCGCACTTAGAGGGTTTGCATTTCAGACCCGCCTGCTTCATGCAAGAAAACACCTCTTCCAACCTTTCGATGTGGTCTTCCAAGGTTGGTGTCGCGATCACTACATCATCGACATAACACATGATGAGATTCCCATACTTTTTAGTAACGCTCGTGAGTGCCTGAGCCATCAGTCGCTGGAATGTGGCTGTCGCGTTGCACAATCCGAATGGCATCCTCTTCCACTGGAACAGTCCCAGCTCACAAGCGAAGCCTGTTTTCTCTCGATCTTGCTTTCTGAGCGGCACTTGCCAGAATGCTGAGCCCAAATCCAACGTCGTGAAGAACTTGGCGTCTCCCAGCTTGGATAGGCTCTCATCGATGCGGGGAATCGGATATGCGTCCTTTATAGTCACTGCGTTCAGATAACGGAAATCGCAACAAAATCTGAGTTGTCCCCCTTTCTTTTTTGCCATGACCACGCCACAAGCCCATGGGGACTTCGACGGCTCGATCATGTCGTACTCCATTAACATCTCGATTTCCTTCCTACACGCTTCTGACTTGTTTGGGGTCATTCTTCTCGCCCCTTCCCTATGAGGTACCGAGCCCTCTTCTATCTCAATCTCGTGCTCTACAAAATTGCAACAACCTATGTCGGCCTTATGTTTCGAAAAAACGTCTGCGTTCCGATTTAGCACCGCCCTGAGCGAATCTAGTTCCTTGTCGGATATTTTACCCTTCAGATGCTCTATCTCAGGTAGGACAGGCCTATTCTCTGCTAACTCTGCTTCCGTCGGTCTCTCAGGAAAGTTGGAACAACTAGACAGCCCATCATCTGTTTCCGACTTCATTGAAAACAATTTCCTAGAAGATTTCAATTCAATTACTCTTTTCATTATACATTCTTGGTTCGCATGTAATGGACATTTAGTTACGTCAAACTTCTTCAAGTTTTCCACACTCAGAAAGTCTGTGTTCAGAGGCAAAGCGTAGCCAAGTTTCTTTCCCCTCTGTATTGTCACTGTTGTTGCTTCTGTGTTCAATAACACACTCACACACAGTCCGCTCTGAGTGAGTGAGAAGCTTCTTCCTAAAATAGCCGAGCTTTTACTGTTTGGATTTGGTACCAGACACACCTGTCTGTCATTGCTGAGTTCATTCAAGTTCCTCATCCTAAACGTCGCTACTACGGCTTGGTTCGGTTTTAATCTAACTTTTCGATCCAGAAAAATCGGCACCTTGGCCTGATTAATTAATATCTTATTAAGGGGTCTTTTCTCATACTTTCTTTCAGGATCCTTGATCCTAATCAATCCGTCATTGAGATCTATCGTGACGTCAAAGTTGCGAACGAAATCCCTTCCTAGGATGAACTGGTCGGATTCGTCCAAATTCTCTACTACTAGGAAGCTCATCCAAAGATGTCTCCCTCCGAGCTGCAGTGAGATGATCGGGGTTCGCCCGGTGACATAGATCGCTCCCTGATTGGCAGCTGCCAACCTGATGTTTGTCGGTATGAGATCCGACCTCTCAAAACCCATGTCGGTCCAAGTTTTGACTGGCATGACACTGACTACTGCTCCCGTGTCTAGCAGTCCCTTTACTGAAAGCTGTCTGCCTTGCACGTCCAGAACGTGTGCGGCCAGATCTGCCTCGCAACCAATATGCACAGCATCTTGCTCGAGCATCGCGTTGTGTCCGATTCGTCTGACCTTCAGTTCCTCTTGACCAATGTATATCCGGCCAACCTGATCGTTCGCATCAGTTATGTGAGCTTTCGTGTAGATATTGATGCCATCCACATTCATCAGAATCGGGTAAGGGCCATGGACATCGATATAATGTCCGTCCACTTTCATCAGCCTCGGACCTCCCGTTGTGAGCAGCGCTCGCACTGCCCTGGAGTCTAGTTTGGGATCCTTCTGTTTCAGATAGTCTGCATAGATGTCCAGGTGGACTAGTGTAATTTCGGATGGCTCGCTCAGGTTCTTGACCACCTGGTGCCCTGCGACTGAGATGATAGACATTATTTTGGTCCCTGCCTTCGTCATGCCGAAAGTCTTGCCAGATATAACGTTCAGTTTTAGTCCCTGTTTCTTGGGCTCTTTTTCGTCCTCTGCTCTTGTCGTCTTACTCAGGACATTAAGACTTTCCCGAAGATCTGTGCTCTCCAGCTCTGACCTTACCCATTGCTCCACTTCTTTCGTGGCTAGGTCTTGTTTGACATTCTGCAGAGCTGTCCTTGCCGCCAAGCCGTAATCCACCTTGAGTGGGCTAGACGACTCTGTTTCGAGGTTCGAGGCTACCCCCTCGTCAGGCCATGTCTTAACCTTTTTGGTCGTGAAAGTGCTCGGTGTCGTCTCCTTTCTCCGAGATTCAGCCTCGTTCATCAGACGTGCTCGACTGGCCTTGACACCCGAAAGCGCCTCTTCATGGCGGGGATGTTTCACGTCCGCTACTGCGTCCCAAAATTGAGTACAATCCGACTTGAAGTGTCCCTCCAAATTACAGAAGAAGCACCTCGGACCATATTTCATGATGAGCCCTCTCACATACTCTTCATGATCCTCGTCGGTCGCGTCAGCGTCCTCGAGAAAGTAGCCTATGGCCTTCATGTTCTGTTTGTATGCAGAACACGCAGAAACGTGATGGTCCATCGAACCACAATTCGCACACGACCTCCTCTTGTCCATGTCATCGCGAGGTTTGTACCAACTGGAATTCGCACCAGTGTTTGTCCCGCTATAGTTGCCATAATTGCTGTAACGGTTTTGCGCCCTCGGTTTTATCAGTAAATACTCGCGTGACTTCATACGCAAGTCGTCGGGCGTGGGTACCTGGTCAAGCGACAGGGTGAAGTGAGTGGCCAACATCGTCTTCAGCTCCTCACTCCTTACTCCATCCATAAACTTCGAAGCAATCGCCAAGTTTCGCTCGGATATTCTCTCATCCGGGTTGCTTCTCCTCCTGAGCAATTCAAGGTCGTCCAAGAATTTATCTATTGATTCTTCATCTCTCTGACGCCTCTTCTCGAACTTCACCATGGCCTGGTGCCCTTGTACTCCAGAGCCGAAACGATTCAGCAGGATGTCGAATATCTTGCGAGCGCTGTCTCTCTCATTGGCTCTTTTCGCCATTACACAATTTAATGCAGTACCCTCTAGGTTGCTCGTCAGCGCGCTGCACTCTTGTTTCTTGGAGAGATTCTCTTCCTCAAAGTGTAACTTCATCACCTCTATCCAAGTATCAATGCAGCCGTCTGACTCGTCTTTATATGACTTCGGCTTTTTCAGTGTTCTTCTTGACCTCTCTCCTCTCTCGGTTGACTTCGAGAGCTTGGTGATGAATGTTTCAAGAGATCTGTTCAGAGGCTCAAACATCGAGGCATACATCGTTGTGTCTTGTGAGACTGTAGTCAGATCTGGTACTGAACTGACTTGTGGCACGGTTGGCAATCTTGTCTCCGGGGTGGCATCTGCCTCCGGTGGGACTGGATTTGTCCAGCCAGGCCTCTGCGGGGCTGCCCTTGGCCGCTCCTTGTTTCTATGTTCATAGTTCGTTCTCGAGCCTTGCTGGGCTCTGGCACTGTTGCCCGTACCATCTCCAACATTCGCATGGCGTGAGCGCTCCCTTGAGTTGGAATGCTCCTGCCAATTATTCCCATTCAGGATCGCGTCAAGCTTCCGCATCATCAAGTCAGATTTGGCGTCCAACCTCCTTTCCAGGCCAGTCATCATTTGGGCGTAGGTATTATCATGATCATTCAACAATCGCTCGATCTCTCTTGTCATCCTAGCCTCTCTTTCCTCTGACTCTTTGTTTGCCTGAGCCAGGCTCTCGGCCAGGCATTGATCGGTGTCACGAATCAATTGAGCCTGATCAAACCTCGCTTGCGACTTCACGTGCATTAGCTCATCTTTCAAATTCTCTCGACCATGGTGAGCTCTCTCGTCAACTTGATCTATCCGCTTAGTCATGTCTCGCCTCAATTCATCCAGGCCATTCATCACACCGGCGAACATATCACTTATGTCACCAGCTGCCCCCAGTGGCGGGGTTAGCCCCAGAGAAGACGAGGTCAACTGTGGCTGTAGCCTAGTACTTGATGACGCACCGCCCTTTTGCTTGTGCATTGACGTCATCAGTCTGTCAAACGTTGATGATGCTCCCATCGTTATCCCATCTGACATAGGCCTGGTCGGCGAGGCAGAAGATGCCTCCCTGCTCATGTCGTTCCTTGGGCACGGTGTGAAGTTCACATCCGGATGGGTTATCTCCGGGTAGTCATCCCTGGAAGTCAAACCTACAGTTGGTAGTGACGCCATGCGTTCGTCGTACAAGGACTTCCAACTCTTCTTGGCCTTCGAGAACGTCTGCTCTTCACCCGGACTCATACTCGACATCATCGCGTTGTTACTCTGTTTGGCCAAGGATGAGTGTGCACTTGTCAGATGTGAAGGTTCCCTTCTCCATTTATAGCTCTTAGTCTCTGACTTGGACATTCCCCTGTACAACACCTCCTCCCGAGGTTCGACCTCGGAACGCTCCGAGGTCTCCTCTGTCCTCTCGACTTCCTCTCGTTCGAGGACCCCGTCTGGCCCAAAGTCGGGTCGAATGAGCGTTCGCTCCCCTTCGTCAAAGGGATCCACCGGCGTTTCGCTCGCAGGCTCAGCCTCGGCGCTCCGCCCTTGATTGCCATCAAGGTTTTTCTCGCTCCTTAGTCTCATTTCGATCACTGAAAGATCAGGTTGACCTTTAGTCGATTCGTCTTCAGCAAACGCGTCGGAAGCGCTGCTAAACGAGGTTTGGCTACGCCTAGTTCTAAATTTCCGCGTGCTTCCCTTGCTTAGCCTGGGAATCTTAGTAGTCGATCCTAACGAGTCCCTGCGCTGCATAATTTTGTACAAAATGAAAGTATTCGTAATTTGATGGCAATGCAAACGTACCACAAACAAGATCTAGTTAAATCACTTAACGCTGCCTACTCGATTCCGTCAGTATCAAAATGTCTCTTAGATCTCTCACGACTAAATTAGTGACTCAGCTAAAGTTACACACAGGGTCTACCCAGTATTGATATAATGCTAACTCAACCCGGTTGTATAGTATCACAGTATCACTAAGTTTCCACAAGATATAATCGACACACAAAACACAATCGATAATCAGATAAGAATATCCTACAGGTGACAGCGACCTTTTGTCAGTATCAATTTATCGCCACACAATTTATCAAGTCACTGCTTTGTTAAAATTAAACAATCTTCGATAAAAAGCAGTGATGATTCAGAAATAGATAAATAAAACTTAGTCTTAAAGAAAAAGACTTCCCCCAATCGGAACGATCCGAAAGAACGAAGCCCAGGACACAGTCTTCTCAAGTGGGTGTGTATTTGCCTAATACACCCACCGAGGTCTTCTTTTAGGTGTCCTGCGATTGCCCGAGCTGTCCTACTAAGTAGCTCAAGGCAACCTCTTGGTCGAAAATTCGTCAAATCTATGAAAAAGCTCTCCCACACTCGGACTGTTCCAAGTGCACGAGAGTAGGGAACAATTCTTCTTCTCAAGTGGGTGTGTATTTGCTTAATACACCCACCGAGGTCTTCCTTTATTTGTTCCCGGATTGCCCGAACTTTCCTATTAAGTAGCTCAAGGCAACCACTCAACCAAAATCACAATCAAAAAAAAAAAAAAAATTTTGTTCGGGTACTTCTAATACACCCAATATAGAATCCAAAGTTGATCACGAATTTCCGGGTCAGAATGGGTTCTTATGACCCTGATAAGCACGCCTAATATCCTAATATGATCCTAATTTAATGGATATTTTCCGCTTCCCAAATTGCCACAGAAGGTTTACTCAAGTCTCTTACAAGGAGGGTCGCTAGAAGGTTTAATACACTCCGGAGGGTTACCTCGGAGGGTACCTCAATCACTCAAGTTACTTAGGAGGGTATCCAAATCACCCAAGTTACTTCGGAGGGTCCCCCTAAATTTACTAAGGAGGGTCAATAAGATGCTTAATACGCTCCGGAGGGTCACTTCGGAGGGTACCTCCAAAATTTTCAAATTTTCTGTTCTCACTTGGAAGGTTCTCCTACTAGCTTCAAAAAGCGTCAAAATAAGCTAGGAGTTCTAGGGGGAGCTGTTTCAACTTCTTAGGGTGATCTCGTGGAAATTTTCCACTAAGGAGGGTTGCTAAAGGGCTTAGCTGACTCCGGAGGGTCACTTCGGAGGGTTCCCCCAAAATCAAGAAAAAGGGTTAAATCACCGCAGTAAAGCCTCTGAAAGCGGTCTACCTGACTTAAGACTAGGTTGGCTGACACGGTCAACCTTCCCAGTTGAATAAAAAGATGTTTTGATAAAATTTTCTGCCGCTCGGAGGGTTACCCGTTGCTTGGACCCTCCGAACCAACAAATTCTAAAAAATTTTTCTTTTCCGAAATAATCAACCCAAAAACGGTTGCGATTCGGAAAAGTGGTCAAAAACGTCGACTTATGGTACCAAAATTATCCCGATCGGATAACTAGTCTTTGAGAAATCGCCAAAAACGCGTTCGTCAAAATGGCCTTTTTCACCACCTGCGTAGGATCTGAAAGACTTTTTTCGCAATTCCGGTCGAAAGTGCCTAAAAATACTTGAAATGAGCGTAGTAGCCCTGTACGGCACTGGAATAATGCAAAAAACCGGACCAAAATTGGTTTAGAAACAAAAATTTGGCCAAAAACTATCAAATTTGGACCCTCCGATTCCTTCCTTTTCCAAACCTTAAGTCGTTAGCTCTATCCACGGAGCTACTCGGAGGGTTATCCAAAAATTTCTCTAGTAACCGAGCACGTTATGCTAGCACGCTCCTAACGCAAAAAATTTTATTGCTCTAACTCTAAAAACTCAAAAAATCGATCCCCAAAACAGATTGACAAAATACAGAAAATTATCAAAATTTTGGTCGAAAAATTCTCGTTTTCCTAACTTCTACTGAATCTTTGCTCACGCGGTTTCTTTAATAAAGGGGATCGAACTACGTGGCTACTCTCTATATAAAAGCTTTTTGCCTATCGGAAAAGCTCGGATATCCGAAAATTTGGGGGTCTACAGTTTGGTCGAAAATTGGTAATTTTCGACAAAAAAATGGGTGTTTCTTGGGTCTAAATAGGAGATAAGTAATATATAGTAAGGACAATAATCTATAAATAGTCGTTAATAAATAGTACTATACCCTCCTTTGCACCAAAATATTCGAATTAAGACCCTTAACTCGGAAATTTGTAATCGATGGAGGGTACAATCGGACCGCGCCAATCGTGCCCCCCACCACTTAAGTTTTAAGGAAATAGTACCCGAACGATACTAAAATTGCTTCAACGATACCCAACAGTCGTTGCGGATGTTGTCCTTGATGTCCCTGTTGAGTGTGGAACACGTTGATCAGCCTGCCACTCTACCCTCCGGTCACCGGCAAAATCACCATTAACGTGCTTAAACACTCAAATTACACTCGAGGGAGGGTACCCAACCCTTCACCAAAACACACAATCTCTCTATCAGAAACGATATAAATCAATCTGAAACAACAACAAATAGGAAGGTCAGATCACATCTCGTCCGGAAATAACATATAAACTGTCACTTTATGTTTTTTTACTGTTTTTGGTCTTTTTTGGATTTTTTACTGTTTTTTGTACTTTTTTTTTGTTTTAAATAATTATTTTTGGCTTTTTCTTGGTTATACACTATTTTTTGTTTGGTTTTACGCTTTCTCTTTAATTGTTTTTGGTCCTGGGACCTCAGGACAAGCGGGCTCTAGATTTCCCACCTAACCCTCCGACCCCCGGAATTTTCGGTGTTAACTAAGTTAAAAAGCTAAATCGTACTAGACGGAGGGGTACGCACCTTCCCCCTAGTACGAAAACGGTCATTAAGGCCTCTAACTCGGGCATACGCCCGGAGCGGAGGGTACGTCGCTGAAACGCTTGCTGATCATGATGGTTTCATGCCTTTAACAGGCCCACCCAGGAGCGCCATAAAAACGTCTATGTAACATTCGCCCAAATATCACACAGCGACGGAGCGTAGAAAAAGTACCTATTGACGACTGGCAGGCGTCAGTTACCTTAATTCCACTCGTTTTTCACCGTCTCGACCTTGCCAGTTGATTTTCTGGTCTGTCTAGGGCAAAGTAAAAAGTTACTATTTTTAGGCCATCAGTCAAACGACTTTTGATCAGCTTTCGTTTGCATGCGAACACAACCACATAGCTGAGTCTCGGATCCTCAGACTACGTGATTGTCATTAAAAACACGGCTCGAACCACCTATTTCTATATGTTTTTGTGTGACAGTTTTATATTAAATCCATTGGAGATAGATTGACCTTTTCCTTTCTCTATCTACTCATGCTCTGAAATATTAAATAATAACGGTGTTTAATTCAGATCTAGGACATTACAGCAACTGTTATGGCTAGTTTACACAGTCCCTTCACATATAACAGTCTCTGGGGGACCAAGCCTCCGCTCCCGTGATTTTCTTGAGACAACACTCTTATCTCCTATATTTCGTGTCCCGGGAGGGTTCCGTGGTATTTCTCTTCCCCCCACTGAAGCCTCCGTCTCCACAAATATCCGTCACTAAGGTCCTTATCGTGTGTTATTGCCACGATAAGAGGCTCCGTAATTTTCTCGTCTCGGATACAACCGTTCGTCACAAAATATGGCGTCGTTCTGATTTTTCTCTATTTTATTCAAAATGGCCGTCTTTTTTCTATTTCTCAGAAATGTTCTCCTTCAAATCGAAATTTTAAAAATAAAAATTCCAGAACATTCTGACCCTCCGTCGCAACACTTTTCTGTTCGTAAGGCCTTTAGTCACTTTTTTTTTCGTCGCGGGAAGGTTATACTGTGTCATCCGGCGGAATGGCACAGTGAGCCAAGTAAAATTACAGTAGGAAAATCTTAAAATGAATTGGAGGAAATAAAAGCGGAACGTAAGACTTGTATTCCCCGGAGTAGTATGCATATAGTGCATTAGGATCAGGGGGGTTGTCATACATGGATGACCATTAGGTATAGATCATAATGGTCACCATGTATTATATGACAACCAATAATCCGTATGTTTTACACGACAACCAATAGTCCCTATGTATTATAGGGTGATCTGCAATGGTCCCTATGCAGAATTTTTTTCGAAAAATTTTCCACTCAAAAATTTTTCTGAAATTTTTTTTTTTCAAAATTTTTTCAAAATTTTTTTTTCCAATTTTTTTCTCAGAAGTGTTTAAAATTTACTGTAAAAAAATTTTTCTTAAAAGGTTTTTTTTTCAAAACTTTTTTTTCTAAAGTTTTTCGAAATTTTTTTTTCATTTTTTTAATCAAAACTTTTCGTTTCTGCATTATTGTTAGATTATCCGCAATTACACCTATGAATAATTTTTGATCTCTGTGCATAACTAATCATCTTTGCATTTAACTAATTGTCCCTATGTGTTATAGTTTTTATTCCCTATGTATAACTATTAATCACTATGCATGACTAATTACCCCTATGTATAAATAATTCTCCCTATGTAACAGTAATGATCCTATGCTTAGCTAATTACCCCTATAAATAACTAATTCGCCCTATGTAACACTAAAGATCAAGTGTATAACTGATGGTTCTTCTATATTACTATTAACCCCTATACATAACTATTAACCCCTATGTATAGGTAATAATCCCTATGTATATTTATTGATTCCTTGGTATAACTAATGATTTCGATATATAAATAATGATACCTTTTCATAACAATAATCTCTGTGGTAGCTAATTACCTCTGAAAATAACTTATGGTCTCTATGTATAATTAATGAGCCGTGCGTGTAAAAATTAATCCGTTTTAAAGAATAATAATCCTTAAGTATCACTACTTATTCCTATTTACAACTTAGAGTCCCTATTTAGAACTAATAACCCCTATAAAAAATTAATGATCACTACGTAAAACTAATGATCCCTCTGATAACTATTGAAAACCAAAAATAGCAAATGACCCCCAGTTCACAAAAAAATAAAACTTGTTTAGGCTATAGTCAAATTCGATCGAATACACTGGATGAATGGCTGAACCGAGCTATGAATGTACGCAGGCATGGATAGATTGATGGATAGATGGCCTAATGATAAGTTGAATCGATGGAGCCCTGGATAGACAGATGAACGATCGATGGCTGGCTGGATTGCTGTTGACATGGCTTGATGTTCGAATGGGCAGATGGTTAGATGAAAGTATGGATGACTCGCTGGAAAAAAAGATGGCTGGATGATCAATTGATTGAAGGATATAGAGCTGGATGTAATGCTGATTGATGTATTGTACGATGAGTGTCTAGATAAAGGACTGGTTTGGTTGATTGTTGGCTGCATGGACAGATTATGAATGGCTTGATGGATGAATGGATGGTTGGACAGATGGCTGACTATATGGATGGATGTTTGGATAGATAACTGTACGGATGTGTACTTTGATTGATAAATCGTCTGATGGATTGATGGCTAGATGAATGGATGCCTTGGTGCATAATTCAATTTTTTTCAACCCTACAAAGGCTGTTTTATGCTTGTAGATCAAGATATAAAAATCTTACTGCTCCAAAAATCCTACATCAAGATTCAATACATGAGAATTGAATAAATTACCCTAGTTTTTGTAAGTAAGTAATTTTTTGGGTGATCAAAACTGTTAAGAAAAGCAACGTGTTTGATTACATAAGTGGTGCATTACTTCTGATTCACTCGCATAGAAGAGGAAACTTCAAATCCCAGAAAAATAGTTCTTATTATAATTTTGCCTGTCGTTTTCAGACAATCAAATTGAAACTAGCTTTTTATTAAGAATTTTGCATCAGAATTAAAAATTTGAAAGACAAAACGTTTGAAAAAAAAACAAATTTTAGGCGCGGAAGTCATCTTATTACTCGCCTTTGTCTGAAGCAAACCTTTTGATGGAATTGATACTATTTTCTGAGGTTGTCCTTTCTGAGATCACCGTAGTCGGTACAAATTATCTCCTTGTTCCAGTACAACACGGTTTGTTTTTGAAATTCAGCGCAACATGATTAGCGATGACGTTTTTCAACGTACTCACTTGTTGATTTTTTATGTTGGTTGATCCCTGTTGACAGTTGTCAGGCAAAACGTTGATCTTCCATTGCTTTTCTTTTCCGCATCAAAAAATCCCAGAAGTCAAACTCATCCTCATCAAAGTTTGCTTGAATCTTTTTCGAGTGGTGTGAGCTGCTTTTTAAATTGACCGATAGCTTTTGGTGGTTAATCAGTTGAAGGACTGGAAATGTAGCTAGCGTTAATCTTGCTAGCGGAAAAAATTTGAGGTACGTGGAATAAATTCTTACATTTTTGTTTTGAACAGTCTATATTTGCGGTGCGAATGTCATCAGCAACTGAAGTCAATTTTTAGTCGTAGCATATGAGGCTCAAGGGTAAAATTGGTGCCTGAAAGACGGCAACATTCTTTTCCTGTTGTCATACATTCTTATTTGAGCTTAGATCTGCATAAAAAGATCAAATTAAAGGAAAGTTTTGCTCTAGTGGAAAATTGCATTGTTTCTAAGGTTGGTTTTTTTCTTTAACTTTCCCATGTTTCCATCATTTTTTGAAAAACGAGGATTTTGCTATGTGAAATTTCAATCCACTTAGAAACTCTAGATGCCGAATAACTAAAAAAGTGAAAAACTTATCCGCTTTCACTTTTTGTTTTTACTACTCAGTCCTATTGACGACAACTTTTGGTTATTTATGTCTTTTATAGAGTATATATTTCGTTAATTGTTAGTACTGCTTGGTTTAAAAGACAAAGGTTTCTTTATAAAATGACGAATGCGAAGCATATGAAAAGCCACCACAAATTGTATGAGGAAATTTAATCTTGTGCAGATTTTATACATACCGCTCAGAATTCAAACTTATGGTATTTCCTACTTGCACTCTAATTGAAATCAAATAGCTGCAGAATATTCTATTGTACGAAAAGTTCACATCATATAAAATAACTGGGGTAAGAGGGCGAGCTTGGTAAAAAAGTGCACTATTGGTTCTAATTTGCAAATATATATTGAATGAATCAGTGTTTTTTTAAAGCAGGAAAAAACCACCTAATTAAGGCGTATACATGATAGAAACAGAAAATTATAATTATTTTGAGTTGTCTGAAAGAGTAATTTTAATTTTCTAAATAAACTGCCCGATGCAAAATCGAATAACTTCATGTTTCATAACGAAAAACTTATTTTTACAATATCAGCAATCCTTTACGCTACAATGATTGATTACAATTTTGTGTGAAACGAAAAACTATTGCCCGTAGAAAAGTAGTATGACTTGATTCGAAAAAAAGAAAAGGGATGACACCAAGTCTCAAGAAAATTGGCTATGTTGATGAGAAATTTGCTTTTGATTTATGATTATGGTGCTGCGAGTCCCATCTGTTGCAGGGTCCCAATATAATATGATTTGATTGTATATCTCTATGTGTTATTTTTTGCCCTGTAAATAGGCAGAGGAATTGTTATGAGAAAGAAATTTTTTAAGTATCCGTATCAATCGGATGTGCGTCGTTATTTATGACATACGTCAATTTATCGGCAAGCATATCTGTTTAAATTTAATCTAATTTGTGTAGGTTTGTCTGTTTAAATGTACAAGGATCCTACGTGTATGATATATATATGCCGGCACACCTGTATGTATGTTTGATTTATGTATTAGTGTCTTATGATTTGTTTAAATTTTGTAGACATTTAACTGTTCTTATGCAATACGCAACCATGAAAATAGTAGGGTAAGTTTTTATACAAGAGTTTCAAAGCATTTTAAAATGTGTAACTACAACTGGAATGAAATCCTAAACTAAAAATTTAGGTTTTTCTGCTACAAATTTCAAAAATACTTCACAAGATACTATAGACATTCTATAAAAATTTCTGTGTGTGCCTGCCTATGTGATGTTTGTTGATTTGTTGTTCGTGTCTAGATGATGCCTCGATGTATGTATAAGCGAGACTTATCGAAAACATGTAGGTACACATGGATTAAAAGATGATGAATGTGCACACAACACAGTGTGTAGTTTATGTTTCTATGGTAATTTGTACAACTAGCTAATCATTTATGTGTCTGATGAGCCAAAAAAAGATAAAAAATTGTAACTTAAATTACTATTTAAATTCTTTCTGTAAAATAAATGAAAAATTGAAGGAATTAGAAACTATCAATTGAGTATATAGAAAATTTTATGCTTTTTTCGATTAATTACATGGCATACAATTTGTTCCACCAATTTTTAAAACGGTTAAAACTGTAAAGTATTGACTACACCTGCGATAGGCGTTCTCGCGGATTGTAGCGCCGAGCAACGTCGGGTTAGCTATTGACCGCTAAATCGACCGCCGAACACTCGAAGTTTTGTAGAGCTAGAAACGAATTTTTCCGAGAATATTGACTGCAGGTTTTGTGTAAAAAGTTATACAACAATTTGGGATTAAAAAAATTTGAGAAGTTTGTATGGTTTTATTCAAATGATGTCTTTGTGTCGTGCAATTCAAAAAATTTAGACTACCTTAGTTTATCACGTTTTCTTCTCTAATAGCTGGGAGTATTGAATGTTGTTAGGTTGAAGATCAAGGGAAGTATTGAGAGTTGAATATTTTTTTTGAACAAATTTATAAGCATTTAACCTGTCAAAAGTCATCACCTAGAATGTTTTTATGGCTACCTGATGAGTGGTTCGCTAATGAACTAACGATACAAAAAGATTAGGATCTAATTCTGCAAAAACTGAAACTTGAATTCCTTAAATTTTATTTTCACCGTTTCCTCTTTTTGTGATGTTAATAAAATTTTTGATTTCCGATGTGATCTTTTTTTGTGCAAACCTTTTGAATCTTGGAAATTTCTGTTGTTTGAATTCGATTTTAAACGCAGGCATGCGTGTAACTTCATCGGAAGTAACCAAAAAGGTCTTCACTCGAATTATTTATAAACACTCGAAGACATAACGTTTAGCTGTAATTAACAGAATATATGTCAGATCGGTCATTAGTGTTTCAGATCAAAAACGAAGTTTTCGGCCACGTTTTGTTGCATTCCTTTACTGCTTGTTTAAGATCCCCATTATGCTTATATGGTGCAATGGATATAATGACTTAATTTTGTTCATGCTTTTATAATGGCTATCAAATTCTTAATATACTCTTTTCTCCCATTTTAATTCATTTGCTCTCAGTTTTTTCACATTGTGACTGACCTAGTAGATTTATGAACAAATTTTTAATCATTCTCTCGAAGTTTAATAATTATGAAAAAACCTATAGCATTTTAATGAGGTTACGCTGCGACATTTTGCAAACTTGAGAACTGTGACTGCAAAAATAACAATTTAAAAATCAAGCAACTTAATCATTAGTTCGTTTTACAACTTTTGTTTCAATTTTTAATACAATTTATTTCACTTCTGTTTGAATGAAACTGTTGAAAGGAAAAACTTGTTATAAGATTACTCATATATTATTTTTTTTTCATAGTTTTGAATGCCAAGACTGTTATCTTGGTACATTTCTCTTCTCTGCATTTCAAGTTATCTCAAAAAATCTCATTTTTCTTATGTAATTTTCACATTTTGACTGTTGAAACCGCTAAATTTGAATTCAGATAAGAAAAACCGACCAAACAAACAGTCTCAACAGTCGAAAACGTGAGAACACTATTTAAGGATTTATCTCATAACGATTTTTTTAATCAGTTTCATTCGAAAAAAAATTATTAAGAAACTCTAAGATAACTTGAAACTCAGATAAAGGCAACCTACCAAGATATCTTAAGAACTCTTAAGAAAAAAGTTCGGCTAGGCGAAACCTAATCAAAAGGCTCAACAATCCTGTGTTTCCTAAGTTATTGGGGAAAATCTTTTATTCAGAAAGTACAATCGCTTAAAGCCTTTTTAAAATATCTCATTTTTAGTAAAGTAACCGAGAATTTCTAATTACGACTCCAGTTTTAAAGTAAAAAACGAAATCACCATCATTAACAGTTTAAATTAAGGATTAAACTGAACAAAGTTGGGTATTAAATCCAGAAAATAATTTTTTAGCAAGCCATGAGATCATTTCTTGAGTTGAAATTTCATTTCTGAAGATAGAACGAAAAAAAAAACAAGAGGTTTGTTAAATTGATGCACAAAAAAAACTTAAAAGAAATTTGAACTTCAGGCAAAAATGGTTTTGTCTCTTCAATTGTATGCAAAAGGCTTCATAACTTGAAAAAACATGCAAAAAAAAACTAACAAAAATGTAGTGAAAATGTATGCAAACGTAACCCAGATTTCTGAGGTTCAAAAACAAAACAATTTTGTTTTCACAAATACTATTATAAGTGCATACATAAACACACACGCAACATCACGCGTAAAATTTGTTAAACGTGTTGTACCTAAATAGTTTCTGTGGAAAAAACTTTGAGTCTTTCATAAAAACAATATGGATTTTAAATTAGTTCTATTTAACTAACAATTAAACATCTAAAATATACATAAGTGAAAATATACATTGATAAAGTTACTCAAAAACAAACAGACCAAGATGATTTTATATGATTAAAAAATACAAAAAGATAGCATACAAATAAACTTATACTACTCAAAGAAGCAAATAAAGCCACAGGTAGGCAGAAGTACCTTAATATCTTCTGCACCGAAGCCTTCTTGCAAGGAATTTTGTGCAAATCTCTGAAATTTTTCAAACAAAAAGATAAACAATAAGATGAAGTTTGGGCTATACTTTCACTTCTAGCTGCAGATGAGCAGCTCTCAAAATGCCTTCGCTTAGCGTTTACAAGAAAATTTTTTTATCGAAAATTACGTGAGATCTCAGATATAAAAAAGCGCATACACACACAAAAAAAACTACCAGATAGTTATGACCACAAAATTGAACAAATTCACACTTACACATTATGTATCTGGTATGTGATGTCCATTAATAGTTTGTAGTGAGTAAACTGGAGTCTTCTTGAAAAGTTAGACTGCTTTGAACAAATAGTCATACTTCTGATTGAACTCAAATGCATTATACGTTATTGGTAAGCACTTGACGAAAAATATCTAAAATAAAATATCTAAACAAACATAACTACAGAACTACCCAACCACAGACGTACACTCAACCATATATACCTTGTCAACCGATACACAAGAATCTGATATGTTTAGGTACTTATACAATTTCCAGACAACTAGTTTTGCATCATCCAGACAAACAGAAACAATTCAAATATTTCTAAATTTAGTTGAAATTTTATGTTTCTTTTTGGCTCATCAGAAACGTAATTGATTGGCTACTTGTACAAATTACCATAGAAACATGAAATACACACTGTTTTGGTAGGCATATTCATCATCTTTTAATCCATGTGTACCTACAATTTTTCGATACACAACATACATCGAGGCATCATTTAGACATGAACAACAAATCAAAAAGTATCACATAGGCAGGCACACACAGAAATTTTTATAGAACATCTGTAGTATCTTGTGAAGAATTTTTGAATTTTGTAGCAGAAAAACCTAGATTTTTCATATAAGATTTCATTCCAGTTGTAGTTACACATTTTAATATGCTTTGAAACACTTGTAAAAAAGCTACAATTTTATTTTCAAGGTTACGTATCGCATAACAACAGTTAAGTGTCTACAAAAATAAACAAACCATACAGACACTAATAGATAAATCAAACATACATACAGGTATTTGAATCAAAACAAAATTTTCTTTTTAAGAACAGTGATTAAACACTATCAGTTATCTAACAAAAAAAAATCTGAAATCATCAGTTTCGAGTCTGTGAAATAAAAATTTCAACATGTAAAATGAAGTAACCAATTGGGGTATCAATTAATTTGAGCAAGCAAATAAGAGTGTATGACAACAGGAAAAGAATTTTGCCGTCTTTCAGGCACCAATTTTACCCTTCAGCCTCGAATGCTACGACTTTGATTACAAAAAATTGACTTCAGTTGCTAATAACAGTCGAACGGCAAATATAGACTGTTCAAAGCAAAAATGCAAGAATTTATTCCACGTACTTTAGGTTTTTTCCGCTAGTAAGACTAACGCTAGCAACAGTTCCAGTCCTTCAACTGATTAACCACCAAAAGCTATCGGTCAATTTAAAAAGCAGCTCACACCACTCGAAAAAGATTCAAGCAAATTTTGATGAGGATGAGTTCGACTTCTGGGATTTTTTGATGCGGAAAAGAAAAGCAATGGAAGATCGACGTTTTGCCTGACAACTGTCAACAGGGATCTACCAACTTATAAAATCAAAAATTGAGTACGTTGAAAAACGGCATGGCTAATCATGTTGCGCCGAATTTCGAAAAAAAACTATGTTGTACTGGAACACTGAGACGATTTATCTATTACGGTGATCTTAAAAAGGAACAAATTCAAAAAGTAGTATCAATTCCATCAAAAGGTTTGCTTCAGTCAAAGGTGGGTAATAAGATGACTTCCGTGCCTAAAAAATGTTTTATTCACTCGTTTTATCTTTCAAAAACGCAATTCTGATGCAAAACTTTTTATAAAATGATGGTTTAAGATTGGTTGTCTGAAAACGGTAGGCAGAAATTATAACAGGAAGCCTTTTTTCTGCGCTTTAAAGCTTCTATTTCTATGCGAACAAATCAAAAGTAAAATCAATAGATTATCAAACACTTTGCTCTTCTTAACAGTTTTGATCATTCAAAAAGTTTACTTACAAAATTAGGGTAATTTCTGCACTTCTCTTGAATCAAATCTTGATGTGTGCAAACTTGCTCTACAAGCATAAAACAGCCTTTATAGGGTTGACAAATATGTTGATTTATGCACCAAGACATCCATTCATCTAGCCATCAATTCATCACACGATTTATCAATCAATCTACACATCCGTACAGTCATCTATCCAAACATCCAACCATATAGTCAGCCATCTGTCCAACCATACATTCATCCATCAAGCCATTCATAATCTGTTCATCCAGCCAACAATTAATCAAACCAGTCCTTTGTCTAGACACTCATCGTACAATACACCAATCAGCAATACATCCAGCTCTATATCCTTCGATCAATTGATCACCCAGCCATCTTATTTTCCAGCGAGTCACCCATACTTTTATCCAACCATCTGGCCATTCGAACATCAAGCCATGTCAACAGCAATCCAGCCAGCCATCAATCGTTCATCTGTCTATCCAGGACTCCATCGGTTCAACTAATCATTAGGGCCAACTATCCATCAATCCATCCATGCCTCCGTTCATTCATCGCTCGGTTCAGCCATTCATCCAGTGCATTCAATCGAATTTGATTAGAGCTTAAACAAATTTTTTTTTTGTGAACTTGGGGTCATTTGCTATATTAAGATATCAACAGTTGTCAGATGGATCATTAGTTTTACATAGGGATCATTAATTTTTTATAGGGATTAATAGTTATAAATAGGGACTATAAGTTATATATGGAATAATTAGTGATACATAAGGATCATTTTTTTTAAATATGGGTTAATAGCTACACGGAGGGATCATTAATTATACATAGAGACCATAAATTTTTTTCAGAGATCATCAGCTACCACAGAGACATTAGTTATAAATCGAGTTCATTAGTTATACCTAGGGATCAATATTTATACACAGGGATTATTTAAAGGGATTAATAGTTATACATAGGGGTTATTAGTGATATAGAAGAATCATCAGTGATACATATGGATCATTAAAGTTACATAGGGCGAATTATTTGATTATTGGGGTAATAAGCTAAGCATAGGGTTCATCAATGTTACATAGGAAGAATTATTTATACTTAGGGGTATTTAGTCATGCATAGTGATTAATAGTTATACATAGGGATTAAAAATTATAATACATAGGGACAATTGGTTATATGTAAAGATTATTAGTTATGCACAGAGATCAAAAGTTATTCATAGGTGTAATTGCGGATTATCTAACAATAACGCAGAAACGAAAAGTTTTGATAAAAAAAATGAAAAAAAAAAGATTTCGAAAAAACTTTAGAAAAAAAAGTTTTGAAAAAAAACTTTTTGGAAAATTTTTTTACAGTAAATTTTACAAACTTCTGAGAAAAAAATTGAAAAAAAAAAATTTTTCGGAAAAATTTCTGAGTGGAAAATTTTTCGAAAAAAATTCTGCTTAGGGACCATTGCAGATCACCCTTTAATACATAGGGACTATTGGTTGTCGTGTAAAATATACGGATTATTGGTTGTCATATAATAAATGGTGATCTATACCTAATGGTCATCCATGTATGACAACCGCCCCCTGATCCTAATGCACTATGTGCATACTAATTCCCGGTTTGACGCAACTAAGTGTCGAGATAAACTACGAGACTCATTTCGGTTCTTCAAGAGCTATTTGGACATTGATTTTTCAGCTAATCAAATTAAGGCCTACCATATTTGAACGGAGGCTGGCATTGATATTTTATATGCAGTAATCATAGTCAAGTTTTTTTTATTTTGTTTTCTCATCTTGTTAGAAAGTTTTAAAAAAATAGAAACGAGTTGAACAAAAGTTTGCCTAAACAAATCATCAAAGCACGAAGCAGAAATGAAAGCAGAGGCCAAAAAAAAGAATCATAACATCAAAAAATTTTGGTTCCTGTTCTCGTCACTGACAGAAACAAAACTACTGTATCTTTTGCAGTGAAACATTTTGCTGAATTATCGAATTTAAGCAATCCAATAAAAAAAATGTAAACATCAAACAAAAGCACGATAGGCGTAACACAGTAAAAGCGTACATCTCACCTGAAGCTAAAAAGCAAAACAACAACTGAGGAAAAAGGATAAAAGACTGATGAAATATTAAGTTTCGTAAACACACTGAAAACAAACTCAATTATTTCTATAATTTTGTATCATATCTTAATTTCAAAAATTTCTTCTTTGCTTGAATGACTCTGTTCAATTAAACAACACGAGAGCTTTCGAAATCCTTTGAAAAAAATTCCGCCGCAGTTTTTCAAATTTTTTTTCTTCAAAAAATTGCTATTTATTAGAACCACCGAAATAGTCTCCGCAGTGTATTTTTTCCGAGCTTTTTCTGAAAAATAAGCATTTATCGTCGGATATTTTTACCGCAAAGGGTGATGTTTCTCCCAAGCTTCAAAAAGAAAAAACATAGGTGACGATATTGCTAAACATTTCAAAAGATAAAAATGAGAAGACAGAAGGTTTATACCCCTCATATGATATGAATGACAAAATTTCACAAACATAATAGGCTTAAGCAAAACACCATAGGTGGTCACAAGCGAGTGTTTTCGTTGAAATGGAAAAACTTTTGGTTGGTGGGGTTGGCTTTTTGGAGGAGAAAGGAGTTGGAGGAGACAGGAGAGTTGGTGGAATTGGCTTTTTTATTCATAATGACACGAATCTTTAGAGCATTAATGGTTTTATTTCACACCAAAATCAGTTTTTGACTATCAAAGTTCACTTGAAATTGACCAGTTTGTTTCTACGATTATTTAATGGAGCCCTGGGTTGAAACTGATTGATGAAGAGTTTGGAAAATTACTTGGATGTAATTGATGTAGGACCCGATGATAAATATGGTCCATGTTGAGATTCCAATCTTGACTATCCAAAATTCCAAAATAAAAATGCATGCGAGGATTGTCAGCATGCTTTTATTCCTAAAATTCAAAACAAGTTAGTATCATCTTGCCAAATAATTACATCCAAAAATACGAAGATGTGGTGTACTCAAAGTTTGCCATTTTTTGAAGGTGTCGAATACATTGATACAGAGCATTCAACATTATCTACCTGCCTAACAGAAAAATAAGTTGAGTTCCTTGATTAAATTTCTCAACCAGACAAAGCTGACAATGCGACTAAGAGGTCCCATTCAGGCCTTGTTGAAATCATATTTGTTAAAAAGATCACAAGTAGTCAAAACAGGCGCTGAAATGTCATAAAATGAAAATTATTCCTTGTAGATTTCCTGATGGGGTCAGTCCTTGGGTATCTACTGTTCATTTTAATTATAAAAGTTTTAACAACGATTACAAACTCAGTGAACACATATGTATGCGCTGATGATACAGCAGTGAAGCAAAAACTACAAATCTTACACTAATACAAAGAGGCTTTCTCACATATAGGAAAACGGTTGAAAATCAAAAAGCTAACTCTGAACCTCGACAAAACTATAAACGTTAACTTTTATAATAAAAATTATCATAGGAGTAGGCAATATAAAACTAGGAACAGTTGATGTTAAAAAGGCCTCTATATAAAATTTTTAGGTATTTATGTAGGCGCAAAATTATACTTAAGATTCCATATCAATCTGTAACATGTTTTATAGAAGCCTTCAAGATATTTTCAAGATACAAGAAAAGACTTGCACATCTAGGAACTATTGAAAAGTTTAATAAGAAATTTTTGTAAAGATTTAAGAAACGAACTCCTAACAAAACTCAAAAATGGATTCAGAGATTGAGACATTGAAACATAGAAGTGTTGAAAAAAAAAACAAACCAACAAATGTTTTCACTGGCAAGAAAGCTAAAAGAAAAGGTGTCTTTCGACAAAAAGTATGGTTTTTCAAAATTTTCGAAGTTTTTGCTGATAATGCTGATACACTCAGCAATTTTGATGCTAGTCTGATAAAAATTTTTTTTTTTCATACTTATCGAGAGTTATACGTCAGAAATAATGAAGAAAAGATAGGTTTTTTTAAAATGAATTTGTAGGGTTTGGACTATTTCAATTACCTTACAATTGAAACTTCTTAGTACTTCTAAGAAAAGGAACAAAAGTCAGAAAAAATAAAAAAAAACTTTTACAATTGTTTTCAGTGGACGGAACAGGGACTATAATTGAGGTTTTCAGGTTTGGAGTGAATTTAAAGTCATGTTTGAGTAAAAAAAATCGAGAGAACTTCAGTGAACGAGTTTTTTTTTTCACTCCAAACTTCACCTGAAACAGCAAAAGTATGATAGTACACTTGATGATCTATCAATTTAATTAAATCAATCGGAAAAAGCCTAAAATGTACCCTCGGCCAGAGCTCCTTTCTTCTCAACCATTTTTCGGGAGTGAATCAGAACAAAAGCAGCTCTCCTCAAAATTGAGAAAAAAATTGTTACAAACCGAAATTCATTTATTGTTCCGAGTTTCGACGAAATTACGGAACTTTTTTAGGCTTTCAGTGTTACAGTGCCTCGATTGAGTTTATGAATAATCATAGCCTGAAGAAACAACTGAACTCATTAAAAAAGATAGATTTCGGAGAATAAAGAATAGCATGCTTTATAAACTGGCTGTTTGAATCCGTAATCGCTCGTTTTGCGTCAAAGCCAAAAGAATCTCATCCAACATATGTAACTGAAATTAAGAGAAGTTGAGAAACCATTTGAAAGCCCACAGTTGTCTCAGGATGAAACATTATGGTATATTTTTAAAATGGGTTTTTGTTTCAGACATGAATCCGAGCCTAGCCCTGCAATCAAGTCCACTGCAACCTGGTTCTCTTCACGAATGTCAACTCACAACGCTATCAGAGTTGGAAAATTATTGCAAACTTAGAACAAGAACTGCCACTAAAACATCTTTTTCAGCAAGAAGTTTATCTTACAATTCAGACCGAAGCAACCCCGGTTCGATTCCCAGCCCCGACCTCTGCAAAAAACTCAGTGACTCAACTTTAAGCTCGCCTGAACAAATTTTATCAAGCTTTGTTCCAACAAAAACAAGCGAGTCTCAAATGAAACTTCTAGACACGAGTGATCGATTTGGTTCAATTTATCTTCTACTTACAGATATTGAGAGATATGTCGCAGACAATATGACCAACAAATCAAACAAACTATTGTCGCTATTGATTGAAAACTGCTCCTCTAAAGAAATCATTACAAGAACTTTTTACAACACTTTCGATTAATTCAATTGTTTTTTTTAAAGACGCTTACTCTATTTTGGAAATTAGATTAATTTTTTCGAGCCTAAAAATACGCTTAGTATGGAAACACTGCTGTTAAAAAAGAGTTGACAGTCTTTTCCTGGAATTCGGATATTTATTGTTTTTTTTTCAATAATGTATCGTAATTGTTTTTAACTCAATTGAGGAAATATGTAAAATCTTTGTCAATCTCTTGTGCCTTTTTTCTCTTATTCTCGGAAATTTCTTTGCCAAAGAATTTTCTGTTCCCAATTCTTGATTTGAATTTGGGTCTTTTTTGATTTTGGAGCGTTTGTTTTGCAATTTTTATCATTATTTTCAATCATAATTGAAAGAGCGGAAAAAAACAGCAGCTTTGAGTCTGAATTTTTAACATGCAGTTTTCCGTATTTCGAAATGAATCCCAGTTTCAAACAAGATGTTCTACTAACGCCATTTCAGTCGCGATTCGGACTCGAACATTTTTCAACGAGATCTCTGAGTAATAAGAAATACAAAATATTGGCTATTCAGAGGTTAGCAAAAAAATTTCAGACGGTCGATTTTTCAAAATATTCCAGTGAAAAGTAATGTACGTAAATCAGTGATGTTTTTTCGAAATCAATTCCCATACATAGACTGTTCAAAGGGGCACAAAAGATTGTTCAATTGATAATTCTTGTAATTGTTTTCACGCGCCTATATTCACATTTTTAGCATAGTGTCAATTTTTGTTCGTATTGTTGACGAAATGAGTAAGCGTGGCTTTTAACCATAAAAAACACACAAAATTGTTTCATTTTATCAAGAATATGGTTTAAGTTTCGTTAACATTGGCAAAAACCTGGGACTGAATAAACAAACGTCTACAGTTGGTAATCAAGGTTGCTTGAATGATCCCACTTTAAATGAGATATCAAAACGCGGTTGCAAGTCCAAAACACGACGTACAAGAAGACAGACTGGGAATCTGAGACTTGAAGAAGGTAGAAAGAAAGAGATTAATCAGATCACTGCAGATAGAATTCGAACTTTTTCCACTAAAACGATTTCGGCGCGACGAAACAAAAGTATAGGAAATTTGAGTCGTTCGGCAGCTCTAAAGGTGAACTTGGGAAGAAGCACAGAACCTCTAGACCACAAACATCTAAACCTCCTCGTACAAACCCGCATAATCGTTCATTTTCACAACGACAAAATTTCCAACAACAAACATCAAATTTCGTAAATTTTAATGATAACCCACGAAATCCAACAGACCCAAGTGAAAACTATCCATTTTTTCAACAGAATAAAAATAGTAAACAACCATACCAAAATACACAAAAAACACCTTACTAAACACCTAATTATCTTTCATCAGATGATGACAATTTTCATGACCAAAATTATCAACAAAAAATTTCAAAACTAACGACTCCGCTCTTATCACGTAAATCAACCAGCTATTTTTGAATCATATACACGAGAACAACATATGCGACAACCCAGACCAAATCACGCATCTCAAAATCATAATTTTTACTCACAAAACCCAGTTAATACAGACTATTATCAACCAACGCAAATGCAAAATGAAATACCACTACCATATTATTTGCAACAACATGAAATAACAAAAAATCAACTGACAAAAAATCAACTGACAAAAATCAACTGACAAATTGAAAAATGCCGCTGAATCACTATAGATGACTATGAATCCATACCTCATGGGTGGATCATCAAAAACATCAAATAAACCACTAATGGTTTTCACAGGCACAGACCCTGAATATTCTGTAGAAGACTATTTAAACGCAGTCACAGAAAATTTAATTTTAAATATCGGACCTGAACCAATTAATACACCACTCCATCAAATTGGATACATAGACGCACAGCGTTAATCCAAACAACACTTGATGGCGCAGCTCAGAAATGGTTTTCAGTTTTACCAATAGACATAAAAACAGATTGGAAAAGATTTACACAAGAATTTTCAAAAATGTTTGATTCTGAAAGAAATAAACAACACCAAAGAGTTTTGTGTAATGAAATTCGCAGACTACCAAATGAAACAATTCAACAACTGGCAGTTAGAATCGAAACACTTGTTCGAAAAGCATACTCACTGAACACTCATGATTATGAAAACACGAAAATGACAGAAATTTTAATGATGACTCTAACACCCCAATTAAGAAAAATAGCTATTAAAAAGAGAGCATCACATCCCTCCTCAATTCGAGAACCAGATTTAGTTTTCAGAAAACTAGTTGATAAACTAGAACAAGCAGAAATTACAATGAAACTCGAAGAAACAGAAAATCTTAAACTACAATACGTCAATAGAATCGAAAGAAATACTACACATATAAACAACATACATGATTCAGATGTAGACCTAACTGAAAAAGTTACTGAAATTTTAAACATTTTTGAGAAAAATCCCAATTTCAAGAAATGGTGTAATTATTGCCGAAGATACGGACACAGCATTGCCGAATGTAGACAAAAACAACAAGATAACCAAAATAAACCGCAAAAGTACAAAGAATCAAATAAATCATTCTATCAATACATGAAAAAGGATCAAAATTTACCAAACAAAAATATACATAGTAATAACAGCTCTGGTAAACCACTCCCAAATAATTCAAACTACTCAAGAAACCAGTCACCCTATAACTCTCGTTATAGAGGTAGATCACCAGAACAACGAAATTCACGAAATTTCTCACAAAATAGATTTAGTCGATCAAATAGCCAAAATAACCAGTATAGAAACAACTATTCAAGATCAAATTCAAACAGAACAGAAATTTTTGATACCAGTTCCCATTCAAAACCTAGGAATAGACACTCTTCAAACGATACATCACGTAATTCATCAAACAAAAGAAATAGAAACTACTCAGATAATAGAAATCGAAGTTATTCAAACAATAGAAATCAACGTTACCAAAACAATAGATCAAGGAATAATTCGTACAACAGATCTATTTATCAAGGAAACAATAACAATTATTATAATAGGTCACGAAACAACTCACAAAGTAAGAATACCAATTATAACAATCGAAGAAATTATTCTTAAACCCCTTAAAGAAACAACAATCGTTACCACGATTCCCAACACAAATATAGAAGTAACACACCGAAACATCAGCGCAGCGACAAATTATTCAGGTACAAGCAACTGGAGAAACAACTTCAGTTCCCCCTGGTATTGACAACACAGAAATTACCGAACTACAATTAAACCACATTAATTGTGAATCAGCAGACAGCGAAAGTGATACTAATAACACTATCTCAGTTAATATGATCACAGACAAAAACGACTACGAGCCCATTGTATACGAACAACCCTTTAGTTCACACATTTACGAAAATCAATCGGAACTTCTTCAAGACTACTATACTAGACCCATAAGAAACGATGTACCAGTTGAACAAAATATAAATGAAATAAACACAGTAGTAAATAATGAAAAACAACGCTCAAGTACAAATCACATTTACGAAAATATACAAAAAGAACAATCAAGAGAAAAAACAATTTGGACAATCCCATTTCTCTTAGAAAGTCCAAAAAGTAAAGAAGTTCAACATCCGATCTTGAAATAGATTTGTTAATTGACTCAGGAGCAGAATCAAATATTATTAACATCCCTACTTGGAATGAAATCAAAACTTTATATCCAATGCTAACACCTATAAAGACAGCCAGTAATTTAGCAACAGCACAAGGCTCAACATTAGTAAATTATTGAAAAATCCAACTTTTCCTTGTTCCCACTAGAACAATGGAACAAAACAAAATACTAAATAAATAAACCATTTAAATAAACTATTCACATTACAGACATAAAACACAATATCACTGGTATACCATTTATAACTAAGTATATTCCCACAATAGAAATTTTGAATACCAAAGTTAAATAAACAAGAACAAAAAACACATCCTTAACATTCTTTCAAAGATTAAACAAACAACAACCATTTTTCTCCAAACTTTATCCTATATACAATCAGGAACGAAAATACCTGAAACCACTAGCAGGAAATGTATATAACTTTTCAATCAAACAAGTCCACCAGTACGATAAAGACCAAAACAAACAACATCTCTTTATGTCAGACCTTGAATTTAAACCCATCCATAAATTTTTTTGAATCACAATTTCATCAATGTTATCAAACATTCAAACTCAGATGTTATTTCATTACACGTATATAACAATTCACCATACCAGATAACACTACCCTTAAGACTCTTAGGATACTGTGAAACAAACGCTACAACTTCACCCACAAATGAAGTGGCATATCGAGTCAATAATATACTATAATTACTAGAAATATGTCAATCCAAAAATCTTGATGAAATTTATCAATAAACAACTTAATAAGCAACAAAAAAAGAAACACTGACTACTTCACAAAAACACCATTTTTCAAACCAACGTTTAAAATATCACATTATACGGAAGAACAACAAAAGTTTCTATCAATGATTAAGTTTCAACATTCTCAAATAACACAGAAAGAATTCGACAAATTAGCCGAACTATTATTAAAATTTCCAACAGTTTATGCAACATCAAAATTCGATGTTGGAAAAATTAGTTCACCACTACAATTACCTTTAAAACCTGACGCAGTTTTCAAAAAGCAAAGAGCAAGTAAAGTACCGATACATTTACAAGATAAAGTAAATAGACTACTTGTTATTTTAGAACAATATGAAATTATATCACCAGTAAACAAAGAAGAACAACCAAAAGGTATTACCTTTTTCAACCCAGTTCTCCTCTTAGCTAAAGGAGAATCACTAAAAATCGTTCTAGATGCTATTTACCTCAATTCACTAATTGACGAATCTAAATGTAATTGGCCCATTGAACCTATTCAAGTAATTCTAACAAAAATAAAGGGTAAATATTTCACAACCGCAGATAAGAATAGTGCATACAATCAAATGAACATGGAGAAACAATCACGACGATTAACACAATTGGTTATTGGAAATCAACAAAACGAATTCAATAGATTATTCTATGGAATTTCCATAGGACCAGCAGCTTTTTCAGCTTTTATGAGTAAAAAATTTAGACAACTTATACTCAAAAAACATGCAATCACATACCTAGACGATGATTTCTTGCAGTCACAAACGAAAGACGAAACGCTTATAATTTTAGAACAATAATATCAAATACTCAAAAAAGAAAACATGAAAGCAGCCCCAGACAAATCACATTTTTTTCCTAACACGCGTAAAATTCCTTGGCCACATTATAGAAAGAAACATTATAACTCCATTGAAATCACGAATACACGCGATTCAAAAACTTCAACCACTCAAAAATAAAAAGAAAATCCAAGAGTTTCTTGGAATGTTAAATTTCCTATATAAATATGTAAACAAAATGCAGTTATACTTAAGACCTTTCTATAACATCCTTAGACAGCAAAATAACTTCGAATGGACTACCGAACATCAAACAAGATTCGAAGAAATTAAAAAATTGTTAACAGAGCAAATATCAAATACAATCCCAGATCCAAATCAACCATTTTACGCAATGTGCGATGCTTCAAATTTTGGCATCGGCGTAGCATTGCTACAATCACACAGTGGAACAAATAAAATGAATCTTATATCAGCAAATTCTCGCTTATTTACACAAGCTGAACTACGACTCTCCACTATCATGAGAAAATGCACAGCTATAATATACACACTTACCGAATATGAATTTCTAATACTTGGATCAAAACATCCAACAGTTCTATTTACAGATCACAAACCTATAATATTTCTTTTCACGCAGAAATCAAACCCAAACCATAGAGTTTACAGATTTCAATTATTTTTAATGAAATTCCCAATTTTACATATAGTTTGTACGGCAGGAAAAAATCTTGCATTACCAGATACATTAAGTAGAAATACACCAACTGAACTTTTTACACGAAGAACTACAGTTGAAATACCACAAAATATAAAATTCTACCTTGCAAAAAAAGAAACATCACCAAGATTAGAATGCAAATATCCAGTAAAAACTGATATAGATCAGTCACAAACAAATAATTTACAACATTTCCCGCTCTATTTAGATTGTCAAAATAACCACTATGAAGTAGATCTATTAGGAAATTCCACATTTAAACCAATTCCATATTCACATTGGATAAAAAATAACGTTCAACAAAAAACAATCAAACAACATCACACAAAAAAGACACCTTTCCATTGATAGAAAAATAAAATTTACCTGACCAAATAAATTTATCAGGACCACCAATAAATGATTTAAAATACACAATAAATCAAGTTTTTGATTTTCAAGACGCACTCGACACAATTCCTTTATCAAAATTTGAAGTTGAAAAATTTTTCTACCACCAACAGAAAAAATTACACTACAGTTATTACAAAAATATCAAAACTTTGATCCCGTAATTCGACAACTCAAATTATGGCACAAATAATAAACAAAAGCAACAAAAGCTGATACAACAATCGTAGGAAATAAAACACTCCTCCGATACTTTAGAAAATATAATAATACAACTATTAATGAAATTACAGACCTTTTAGAATATAAAACACCCGATTTTAAAGTACCCTGTCTCCCCCTCAGATGGATATGTTAGATGCTGATAGCATTTAACATATCCCATACACAACATACAAAAGGACACTCAGGATCAGAAAAGACATACTCGAACTTCACACAAAATTTTTATTTTCCAAATGCCCCAATTTGGATAAAAGCTTTATGCAATGATTGTATAATATGTCAATTGAACAAACCTTATCCAAATCAAAAACAAATAGCACAAAAACAAGATTTTAAAGGACAGAGTCTATATTTCAATCATATAATTTCATTCGACACAAAAAGATCAATTTCACCATCCTCCGAAGGAAATTCTTATATTATGATAATTGTTGCTGCATTTACACACTACGTAGCACTCAACCCAGTACCACATTGTAATGCTTATTACAGATATACAACACTTTACGAACATTGGATAGCTAAATTCGGACTACCAGACATACTAGTCACAGATAATGGAACAGAATTCATCACATTATGCCACCTGTATAGTCAAATCATGTTTACAGCAAAAGCTCATAAAAATGCACAAGGTTATTGTCAACGAAACAAAGATTCAATTTGTTATAACCTACCCTTACACACACATGATGAAGATCACTTTCATCATCCACAATTTTTGAAGTTAGCTTCCGGTACACACACCGAATGGATTTTAAAAAGAGATAAAAAACACAATGAAATCTACTAAAAGGAACAAAGAAATTGTTACAAAGGCAAAATATAAAAAACCAAATTAATTCACGCTTCGTGCCAGCAACAGATTTAAAAATTGAAACCTTTGTTTTAATACCTAATTTTAATACACAAAAAGGAATCTCCAAAAATTACAGCCACTTCGAAAGAGACCCTACCAAATAATTGATAGACCAACTGAAGTAACATACAAACTTACTGACCCGAATAAAAAAGATATAATTCAACACCGTAACAACTCATTACCTTATTACCCAAAAGAATACGCACTCCGCGAATTAACTCAAATCTATTCTTTCACAGGTTTACACATCGTTCAAAATAACCCACAAATGGAACAAAATCTAAAAGTTTAAACCACAAGAAATACAAAAACAATTCAACAGCAAAAAGTAGACCCTCAAAGATCAAACACACCAGAACGAAAAATACCTCAAAAAGAAAGAAAAAAAAGAAAATTAACAGCAAAAATCTTACCACAGGATCAACAACAAAAATCCGAACATAGAGAATCATCACGTCTTACAAGTCAACCACGGAAAAACTACAAGACATTCATCCCACAGTCTAAAAAATTCAAGAAAGTTCAATTTCAGAAAGAAGCTTAATTTAAAATTATCGTAAACA
This sequence comes from Symsagittifera roscoffensis, assembly GCF_963678635.1. NCBI lineage: Eukaryota > Metazoa > Xenacoelomorpha > Acoela > Convolutidae > Symsagittifera > Symsagittifera roscoffensis. Next base: position 9,249,515 of record NC_087070.1, on the reverse strand, counting down.
TTCTTTTTAATCACTTTAAACCTTTACATTTCTATAAAAACATTCTGAAAATAACCTCGATCAGTTCTAGTTCAAATTCAGCCAATAGAAATTGTTCAAATTGTCACCTTTATATCTCTAACACAAACTTATTTAGCCTATCAAAATTAATCTCCAGTCATATCTATAACTCTAACTTTACAACCTCCAGGTCCAAAATAAGCAACTTGCTAAAACTTGACAATTAAAATAAACACTATTCCAATATTACAACCCTCCCCTATCAGATTATGCAAAAATCAACAATCTTTTCCCAATTCAGACCTCAAAAGTCTCCCAACCAAAAATGGCAATTTAATTTAAAGTAAAAAAGACCCATAATCATTTGGCCTGAAGTACAAATAATCCAAAGATACCCCCATTTATCCAACATATGAAAACAATACTATAAAGACCTCGCGAACACCGAAAAAATACACCTCGACAAATTTTGACAAAACTCAAACCACTTGTCAAAAAATCAATAAATAATCCAACCACACTTGACTTTCGCCTCAAATCTTTAAAAAATATTCGACGAACGAATCATTTCTCAAATGCTTCTTTCCATAACAGTTGATCACATAAAACAAAAATTTCTAATTCTCTCCACAAAATTTTTCAATCTATTTAAATTTTTGATATACTTTTTTGTTGAAACTTTTGAATCCCTTATAATCATTTCTATAATTTTTTGCAATCAATTTTAATTTTCTATTCCCTATTTGAAATATATCTCCAACTCTCCCAACCACATCTACAGGTACGAATACGTATAATGTATTTAAATGATACAAACTATTTTCAGTCGAACAGATATTTTTCTTTTATTCATAATTTTCCTCACATTTTTAATCTCCCTCATCATGACAATGTGCAAATGTATAAAAAAGGCAATCGTCACCTTTGCCCTAGCAACTATTCTCTTGATACTTTTTATCGAAGAATATTATAATAAACACAAATTTTCCAATGAAAATTAAAATTCAGATACCTTTCTAAAACTGCTAATCAACCACCACCAAACCAACCCCCACCAACTACATCCCAAGAAAGTCCAATAACACCTACTACTACAAACAATCCCCAACCATCAACACGTATTTCTTTTCAAGACAACCCATACACTTTTGAAGAACGACACGCACAATTACCTGAACCACTAGAACCAGTTAATCGCATCTTTAAGTGAACCAACATATAACTTATACCCCATCTTGCAACAACATCTTAATCGAGTAAGACACATAAGCCAAAATCAAAAAACACTTGAAATAAATAGACAAATCATACATCCACGAAGAAATAGAAATTTTCAAACCCCCAGAGTTCATTTTAATATACCCCAATCACCAACACCAACTACCTCAGAACTTTCAAGCAGTACATTACCAGAAACTCCCACCCTTCTTTCACAACGAAGCATCTCTAGTTTTCCATCAGATTATTTAGGTTCAACTCCAATATCAGAACAAATTCGAGAAAATCCTTTCAACCCCCCAGATACCACCAAACGACCACTATATTGGTCAACACATTCATATACTCAAGGTGAACCAAATTTAGTGAATGAACCAATAGATATCTCTTTTGATACATCATCCCTACATCATCTTTCTTTATCATCCCTACCAGAAACTCTTTCACTTCCATCAACACCATCCTTAAGTCAAATTTCACCAACACCTTTCCCCCTTAATTTTTCCACAAATCTTGAAGCCAGATACCAAGAACAATCATCCACAAATACCCCCCTACTTTTAGATTGGAATACTTTCTTAGCACCTCCCCCACTATTTTGACAACATCAAGAAAGTAGCCGACTCCACAATTGGGCACTAAATAGACTACAGTATAGACAAGATATCCACAAAGATATTCGAGAACACAATATTCAAATACTCCAACAAAATAGTCTCCAATTATAATGTGAAATCCCAGTCAGACTTAACAATATTGTTCAACATCCATTTCCCCTAAGTCCACCAAATATAACAGCTCAATCACTACCTCCCCCATTTATAACAACTGAAGTAATATATAAATACGATAGATATACCAAAAACACAATTGGATTTATTACCTTTTATAACCCATACTCAGGATTATCATACAAATATATATTTTAAAAGTATTCACATTTCAACACCTACTTTTTTAAATTTTTTCTGAACAACATACAAATCCATCTCCTCGCATAGGACCTCAGGATTTGTTAGTAACACACTATGATTGTGAAGAAAACGAACAAAAAGGCTACAAAAATACGCTACAAATCAAGTCACACAATGCGAGTCCGAACCACAAGCCATAGAAACAACAAATATAGTAGCCACACTATACTCAAAAGCCCGATCAACAACATTAACAGGATTCAAGTTCATAGCAACATTTTCCGAAAAGAAAGTACATTGCTCGCATGTCTCAAAAGGGAATAAAACCGACTAGACCACGAATCTTTCTATCAGAGTAACATAGAAAGATTACTACATCTTAGCCCTCAAGACTGTAAGAATGAAATTAGACGATTAAAGTTAACACAAAACGAAGGAATGAATAGAAAACTTAAAAATTTTCAAGTTTTCCCAGACTTAGCACATCAAGCTGAACTTGAAAAACATCAAGGTCACATTAGACTAGACAGAAAATTCCCCTTTCATGGAACACACGGAAGATTGACATACGATCTACATGATAAACACTGGATACCACATATAGGTATAAATGATCCCTCAAATTGTAGTAAAATTTCAGAAAAACTTAGGACGATTATGTGGAAAATTAAAACTACAAGACGCCGATAGTACACGGTTACAAGAACTATCGCATATGAACCGCACATATTTTGGCGCAATCCACTATGATATAAATTTGGACGTGAAACTAGATTACACAATAAGCAGAATTTTTCAAGAAATGTCACTCTCAGAATTAGAAACACTACATCAATTATGTGAACTTGAAAGAACACAAATTCTACAGTCACTAGCACTAGCAGTTCTCAAAATACTATATACAGGGTATTTGATATCCGGAAATAGATCAATTTTTATTGATTATGAAGGAAATTTTTTATGTTATTACACTTGTACCAAAAAAGTATCACTTTTATACGTTTTTGAAGATAAAAGATGTTACAAAAGAATCCCCATATTCTACAAAAATAAAGTATATTTTTTTTTGGGACACAGCAGTACCCTTTGGATCAAAAAACAGCCACAACGTTGTACAATTAAATCCCGACGAAGATAAATACTATCTATTAACACCATACCCAACATTAATGCCACCATTAAAGAAGTTTTCACCTGAAAGCATTCGAGCTATAGCTCGCAATCCAAAAATTGATTTACAATCGATCGGTATATATCCAAAATCAGATATACAACATCACATACGTACACAACAATTTCAAGAACTACTTACAAAAATGGACACGATACAACGACAACCAATAGACCAAAATTTACGAAAACTTGCAGAAACAGCAGGATTTTCAGATTCTTACGCACAAGATTACAGCGGATATTTTCAAGACATTAAAGATTACATTTACCTAAATGGTGAAAAATATCGACTACAAGATATATCACCAATCAATATTTTTAGTTTTGTAAATCTCAAAAACGAAGTTTTAGTCTTTCTAGAATGGCCATATTACATCTTAGAAAGATTAACTATCTTATACGCAATGTTTAATTTTATTGGATTTCTTTTCTCAATACTCAAAGGAATCTATAACACAGGCGCAATACATACACAAGTAAAACGACAAGCCAGCGTAGCACGCATTTTATTCGCAGGATTTTTGGAATATTTTCATCATCAATAAATAAAATCCTCCTAGATGCACAAATTAAAGAATATGATACAAAACTATCAACAAATCCCAACACATACGATGATTCAAATAATAATACAACTACATTACCTACGGCACCCCATTTGCCGAATCTACATCATGATCATCCATTATCTTTAGTCTCACGAAATTTTCGAAACTTAACAATCACAAACCCCCCAAACTTAAGACCCAGCCACATACAAAGCCCCATCCAACATATAGTGACACAACACCCTCCAATTGACGATACATTGTCTCGAAATAATCATTTTTTTAGCCAACGATGAGCAGACAAGTTGGATCACTCCACCGATCAAGCTCCCACCCTGCCAACCTCCAAAATCCACTTCCTATTATCCAACTTTTTGCTTTTCCGCCACTTGATTCACCACAAGCTAATACATCATCAGGCATGAATTCTGACACTAACTCAGATATCACAATTTATACAACAATTTCACAATTCAATAATTCTGATATAGAAACTCCCGATGAGTTCGCAGATTCCGAACCGTCCCCTTCTACACATACCCAGACCAGCTCAACAACCTTCTCCAAACCCTCTTTCCGACCTTTCCAAACCCAAAGCCAACATACATCTCCCTACACTCCTTCTCAAATAACCCCAACCTACTCCCCATTCAAAAATGAACGCTCCACCAACAACTCCCCAGATAATATTCAATTTTCCGAAGAACTAGATAATTTTATAACACTCCAAAAACAATTGCTATCTCCCCACACCCTAACTATTCACCAATTATCATCAACAATAACATCATCAAATCCACCAACACCTATACCACTTTCAGATTATACTCCATCATTAGCTCATTCATCCACTTCAACAGAATCATCCAATAGTACTAACCGTGCTTATAGAACTTTTAAACGTAAATTCCGAAATCACCCTTTCCCATCCAAACCCGGAACCGCCTGCGAATATATCAACCATCCGGACCACACCAATACTACAATATTTCTTCAAATAACCCTACATTTATTTCCCCAATGTACATTAAATCAATCTGACCCTAACCCCGAACCACGTCACTTTGTAGATGAATATGTATTAATACCAACACTTCATTGGACAGCTTATAATAATTTCACTAACCCCCTTACGCTACCACTCTATAACACTACTATCGATATTGAGAGAAATGAGGACGAATTGTTCAGATTAACCACAGCACTCACTCCCCGACAATTTACATACGTAGGATATAAAAAATTACTAAAAACATTCACTGCACCCCGCGCTAACGACTACTCAATTGAATATTACGATCATAACATCATCAGATCTAATCAAGATCAATTTCTTGACGACGATAGATTCGCTAATCCAAAAATCATAGAAAAGTTTTATTTATTAAAACATCATACATATTTACACTTAACATACTGATAAAAAGCATTATCACATTATTTCAGAAGCACTATCAGACAACCAAGCGTATGAATCATTTCACGAAACAATTCAAACATTTTCACTAACTTTTCACTTCCTGACACCAAAAGAACGTGATTTGCACTGCTCACACGACATCATGTTGAAAACTAAGCAAACACACACTTATACTTATTATCGTTTTAACCAAAATCATTTTCATTTACACACACCATCACAACAACCTCACCACAGATTTCAATTCATCAATTCCAAATACAGCTCGCCGTTTTTCCTAAACTTCACGTTTTGCTTTAAAAATTCTAACTTCGAAGGCATCCTCCGGAATTAAGATCCAGTCACTCAAATGTATATATTTTGTCCCCTCACGAAGACCTTCAACGACGAAGAATCCCGACCCCTCATCATTCCGCATGAATATAATCAATCTATAGAAGTACCCATTTTAGAATTCATCCACAACACTAAATACAATCATAAAATTTACAATCTAATCCAGAACACACCTCATGATTTTGCAAATGGCACCAAAGAACTAAAAACCATAAAAGCACTACCATTGCTTTGGCCACTGCTGCAAACTAAAAATATAGAACGCATACTAGCAAAATTACTAACTACATCAGACGCTATTCACGATGTTTTACCTCACGGATTTTACCAGACGACTAAAGGTAACTATGATTTTAATTTTCAAACTAACTAATTCAAAATCGAACTAACCATTTTATTTAGTAATTTGCATTTTCTTTAGTCTTCACACCACGATCACCTTCAAAACAAGAAAAGACAAGTAAAAATATAAACTCTGTTTTCCATATTAAACTCTATTAAACCAAGAGCACTAAATGATGCAGTAAAAGTTAATTCAAAGTAGTAAATTCAATTCTAAATTATTTCCCCCAATGTAGTAAATTTAAATACGATGAAAATCAATTTATACTTTTCAATCCCAAAAGCAGTAAAATTTAGTCTTAAAAGCAATAAATTCATACAAATGAAATACAGTACTAACTTTTTCTATAACTTCTGTTCAAACGCACAGGAATACTTTCCACAATCGCACAGCTCGCCCACGAAGAATTGTTTAAAATAATGAATTCAAGTTTTAAGTTTGCACTAACAACAACTCAAACAAGCAATAACAAGTTTCCACTTTTCCTTTAACCCGGTTGGAATGGAATTATATAATATTCAAACTAACCAACGCAGCTTACTAAACACCATGAACCATAAACTAACAGCATGACTAAGAAAAGAAAACCCACGGTACCCAAACCGGATTAAAACAGCTTAAAACTGGATAATGTAATCTTTTGAAGACTATTACCAAGTCTAAAAGAGAAACAATAAAACACCAAAAGTCGCAAGACAAACCCAAACCAAAAACAATTTGATTTTTGAGAAAAGGACACAACCAACAAAACAAAAGGAAGACAAAAAGTAAAATAATATAAAAGTTAACACAAAAGAGGACCCTTTAAAAAACCAGCACGAAATCATACTCGCACTCCTGGCCTAACCCACCAGAGAGGACGTCCTGAGCATGCTCTATAGCCGGTCTAACCCACCGTGCTACATCCACGCTTTGTGACCACATCACTATTTTTGACAAGAGGTACTCAAGTGTGAGTAATTTTTTAAAATAACTGAACTAAAACTCAAACGCTTTTGCGAAAACAATTAATCAAAATCATAATTAAAAAATAGAATTAACAAAATTTTATAAAATGTAAATTATAATATGCAGTACATAGATCACGAACAACCGCAAAAACGAGCATCCATAGACTAGACGACCCCATCACACTCAACCTACAGAATGGCTAAACACAACTGACATGCCGCTCACAATCACGACTCATAAAGGATTTAGAGTACGACTTGACTTTGCAGAAAAGGACTTCATTGAATCAGACCAATGACCACCTCGATGTCACATATACGTACAGATCCGTGTTACAAGGCATCCCCTCCAAACACGATCTTCACGCCATTCCCAAACCAGATCGAAACACAGTTCTCCACAACCGATCAAGAACAGACGATCATAGCAAACCATCTTGAAATCAGATTGATTTCGTTGACAGTCATAGTCTTTGTCAAACGATAACTAACAACTTCATATCGATAACTCCAACTTTCTGGAGCTTTCTTCTCCAAGAACAAAACAGGAAATGATGCTCGCCAAATAACAACGACCAACATCCATCCTTCATTACAGATAGAATATCTAAGATTCAAAGCTCTGTAAACCCCGGATGGGTGGAACCAGATATAAACTATATTTATTATTGTTTACAAACTGGATATTTTATCTCTATAAAATATTTAATATTAACCAATTACGATCCATCTAACTAACAACCCACTTATTGCTAAGTTCAGAAATTACTTGTACTTTCAGCACCAGAGAGATTTGAATTTAACTTAGAAATTATTTACCTCTCCAAGAGAACTTTAGCAATCGCAATAAGCCAGTATACTCTAGATCTATTGAGCCTAGCAGAGACTAGTTAAACACCCTGAGACTAGTAAATATAAGAGTAAGACTAGGATCGGTATTAGACTAAGAAGTTGCACGAATCTATCCGGCCGAAAATAAGTTAGCGTGACGAGCAGACGGTGTACCCTATCGGAAATTACTCTATGAGTTACACCTCGAACCTAACTCAAAAGTGCCGTTTTTGGTCCAAGGTAGGAGTTAACACAAAAGAGGACCCTTTAAAAAACCAGCACGAAATCATACTCGCACTCCTGGCCTAACCCACCAGAGAGGACGTCCTGAGCATGCTCTATAGCCGGTCTAACCCACCGTGCTACATCCACGCTTTGTGACCACATCACTATTTTTGACAAGAGGTACTCAAGTGTGAGTAATTCTTAAAAATAACTGAACTAAAACTCAAACGCTTTAGCGAAAACAATTAATCAAAATCATAATTCAAAAATAGAATTAACAAAATTTTATAAAATACAAATTATAATATGCAGTAATATGCAGTTTGAAAACTGCAGCCTTCAAAAGCTCTAAAACCTCAAAAAAGCGAAGTTTTCACTAGTTCTTGCTAAGAAATCGTTGCTGATTAAATGTTTTCTAAAACCTGTGTATTTAAAGTAAAAAGTTGGGCGAATATAAGTAACAGAAATTTTAAAATTGAAAAGTTTTTCCCAATTTGACTCTATCTGTAATTTCCAAGCTTTCTTGAAGGTTTAGAAGGTCAAATTTTAGCCTTTTTTTTGTTTTTTTCTCAAATGAGAGCGAATCCTACCTTTGTTCCGAGGTAGGATTCGCTCTCAAGATAAAGAGATAAAACCGAGTGTAGCGACAACGTTGTGAACAAAGAAAATCGTGTTGAAGGTTTTGTTGCGTTTTTTAGTTATGTTTTGCAAACTTATCGCAACTTCGTCAATTTATCGCACCTTACGAAGCATAAATTAACAGGGATGCACTGGACCAAAACGAAATTAATGAAACGCAAATTTTGGATGGAAACTGATGTAGGACAACTGCCCAGTTCATTGTGCAGAAAATATTGAAGAATATCTGGTTGAGAACGGTGTCTGACCCATTGACTGGCCCCCAGATATTCCAGATCTTAACATCAAAGAAAAAATTAAAATTATAAGGCGAATGCAACAAAAAACTTTCTGTAAAAAAAAGTTTTTTTTTTTGCTAAGTCGACTTTTGGACTTAAAATTTAAAAAATCACAGCGACTGGAAGTATAAAATAGCAGCATTTCATAAGCAATACACCTTGTTCAAAACACCTTGAATAATGAAGTAATTAAGGTTGTTTTAAAAAAGTAGTGCTACAGAACAAAGTTTTACATTGTTGAATATCACAATGAAATTCAGAAAGAGACAAAATGATTGTGCTCGTGGCGTTTTTTTCTCCATACAAATTTGAATTTATTTTCAACTAGCTATTTTTGGAAAAATATTGATTTCCGCAACTTGACGAAGGAAGAAACTTCACCTGCTACTATTTGATTTAAAGTGATGTTTGATTAACGTTGGGACTCTTTTGACTACTATCACCCAAGTTAAGATGTTTAGCACGCAAGGTGAATCTTATGAATGAATTGAGTGGCACAAGGCTTAATGTTTTGGGAGTTATCGAATGAAAAGATAAAGAACGTCGGATCAGAACGTCTTGCTTGGATCAGAATGTCGTTTTTAAATTCTTTAGAGAATATGAACTCGATTCATTTTCAGGGCTGTGTAGTAGCTGTTCCTTTTTTGTCCAAACCAATTCGTTTTCAGATTCACTTCAACCTGAATCGAATTAACTAGAAATAACAACCTCCTTACTAACTATTATTATAATTTTATTATGATTTTGATTGTCATTATTATGGATATAGTGTACAACATTAGGGTTATCCCCCTTTAATGCCATCAATAATGAATTTAAAAGACTGCAGTTTTTTGCTGTCTTACCACAGTTCATCAAGCACGGGCAAGTGCTTTTCTGATTGTTAAAGTTTTCGGGTTATTTCAACGTACAGTTAAGCATTTTCCTTTTCAGGTGTTCAAAATCCAAAATATCGCTTCGATGAGGCAGTGGATTTGCTAGGATGCGATATTTTCTCTGAACTTTTTAATTTGAGTTCCTTTATTTCAGATTTAAAAAAGTTTGATATTTCAGGTTTAAAGAGTTTTGAGTTAGGACCGAAGTGTAACTCATAGAGTAATTTCGGATAGGGTACACCGTCTGCTCGTCACGCTATCTTATTTTCGGCCGGATAGATTCGTGCAACTTCTTAGTCTAATACCGATCCTAATCTTACTCTTATACTATCTAGTCTCAGGTTGTTTAACTAGTCTCTGCTAGGCTCAATAGATCTAGGGTATACTGGTTTATTGCGGCTGCTGAAGTGCTCGGGAGAGTCCAACTAATTTCTAAGTTAAATTCAAATCTCTCTGGTGCTGAAATTACAAGTAACTTCAGCACTTACAAATAAGTGGGTTGTTAGTTAGATGGATCATGATTGGTTAATATTAAATACTTTACATTGGTAAAACATTTAATTTATCCAATCATAAAATGTAGTTTAGATCAGGTTCCACCCATCCGGGTTTTACAGAGTTTTTTAGAATAGTTCTTCTGCAATTCGAAGGAT